>NC_036868.1:18667006-18888019 GCF_002910315.2 Salvelinus sp. IW2-2015 | reverse complement strand
GACCGACTTCGGCGGAAGTCGTGACAATATCCACAGTAAAATGAGTCCTATATCAACATAACCTGAAAGGCCGCTCAGCAAGGAAGAAGCCACTGCTCCAAAACTGCCATAAAAAAAGCAGACTACGTTTGCAACTGCACATGGGGACAAAGACATACTTTTTGGAGAAATGTCCTCTGGTCTGATGAAACAAAAATAGAACTGTTTGGCCATAATGACCATCGTTATGTTTGGAGGAAAAGGGGGAGGCTTACAAGCCGAAGAACACCATCCCAACCGTGAAGCACGGAGGCGGCAGAATCATGTTGTGGGGTGCTTTGCTGCAGGAGGGACTGGTGCACTTCACAAAATAGATGGCATCACGAGGTAGGAAAATGATGTGGATATATTGAAGCAACATCTCAAGACATCAGTCAGGAAGTTAAAGCTTGGTCGCAAATTTGTGTTCAAATGGACAATGACCCCCAAGCATACTTCCAAAGTTGTGGCAAAATGGCTTAAGGACAACAAAGTCAAGGTATTGGAGTGGCCATCACAAAGCCCTGACCTCAATCCTATAAGAGATGGACACATCTGAAATCAGACTACCTGATGGGATTTTTGATAAATGCAGATAATTGTTCTACCACAGTGGCCATGTTATTTTTATGAAGACTATTTGATTCTGAGTTCATACATATAACTATTTCTAAGATGCATACTTTAAGTTTTTATGGAACTTGCGCATAAGAGGGAGGCTTGCGCTGAAGGTGCTGGCACATGCAGCAGATGAAACACACCGCTGGAATGCCGATTAAGCTGTTTACATGTCCTAATAATTCGAAAGATTGCTCAGAAAACCAGGTGTTTTAATCAGTGTATGCTTACTTCGATTATGACCTTACGAGTAAGGTGTTTACATTACTAATGCTGCAATCGCCCTTCTGCAATAAATCCATTGAATAATGAATTATTAGTGTGCATGTAAACATTCTATCACGTGCAAGTAAATCAACTATTTCAATTGGCTGATGCGCATTTTGAGACAGAGAAACTGTTTAAATTTAAATAGTTTCAATGTTCGCAAGTATGGCCCCTGCATATCTTATCTGGGACGGGATTCAATCCGATTGCACTTTGTCCGCAATGCAAGTTTTAAAGCCAATGTTCCCATGTTCTCAAAGACCACATTCACGGAAATGCAGCATAATGTAGGCTCAATCTGAAAATACCTTTAAATGATGCATTGTCCAAATCCCAGATCAGAGTGGTTACATTTCTCCGGACCCATCCCTCAACTGTTTAACGCAAACATTTGGTGGGGTGACCAATTTTTTTGTACTCCTCTGTTATTTGTCACAAGCTTTCATTGGTAGGACACAGGACAGTCAGTAAGCGGGACAGGTAAGACAGGAGACGACAGTGTCAAAGATTCGTACCCACACCAACATGGTACATGTGTGCACTGGGGGGCAGTGTTACTAACTGCTAGACCACCACTGACCACATCTGCTTATCCCCTAATTTAGATAATAAAGTGCAACAGCCTGACAGGCTAGAGAAAAAAAGGACTCTCAATCCTCTGAAATGGCCTTTATCCATGCCCTTTCCTTAATTTCCACAGATTTTTAAAAGATTGGATAGGATTCCAAAACATTGCTTCTTCTGGTCATGTGCTGTCAGATTACTAATCAAGGAGCAGAGGACACGAGGGGAAAGTTTTCAGAACAACTCATTTTACTGTGGATATTGTCACGACTTCCGCCGAAGTCGGTCCCTCTCCTTGTTCGGGCGGCGTTCGGCAGTCGACGTCACCGGCTTTCTAGCTACCGCCGATCCACTTTCATTTTCCATTTGTTTTGTCTTTGTTTCACACACCTTTTTTCAATCCCCACAATCTCTTGTTCATTATTTAACCCTCTGTTCCCCCCCATGGTTTTTGTGAGTGATTGTTTATTTTGTATTTTCGGTCTGTCATGGTGTGCGTGTATTTGTTACTTTGTATATTTTACATTTAGAGTAAAGTACGTTTGATTACTCATATCTGCTGTCCTGCGCCTGACTCTCTACACCAGCTACACCTAGGACCCATTACAGAATCACTCACCTAAAGAATGGAGTCAGCAGGAGCAGACGCCCTGCCTGTTCCAGTGGAGGAGCGCGTTCAGCAGCACGCGACCATGTTGCAACGTCTGGGCACTGCCATGGATCGCGTGCTGCAGATGATGGATCGTTTGGAGAGAGGAGGAGGTTTTTCAGCGCCTCCACCAGTTCCACTACAACAGGTCCCACTGTCCACCCCTCTTTCCCCTGGTCCCAGCGGGATTCGACTCGCGCTTCCGAGGGAGTATGATGGGACGGCTGCCGGATGACAGGGTTTTCTACTACAGCTGGAGCTCTACCTGGCGACCGTCCACCCGGCTCCTTCGGGGCGTGAGAGTGTGTCCTCCTTCGTCTCCTGCCTCTCAGGCAAAGCCCTGGAGTGGGCCAGTTGGATCATTACGCAGAGTTCACCCGCCGTTTTTGGGCAGTGTTCGACCACCCACCTGAGGGTCGAGTGGCGGGTGAAAGTCTGTTCCACCTGAGGCAGGGGACGAGGAGCGCGCAGGATTTCGCCTGGACATCCGGACCCTGGCCGCCAGCGCGGGATGGAACGACAGGGCCCTGATCGATCACTACAGGTGCAGTCTGCGCGAGGACGTCCGTCGGGAGTTGGCCTGCAGAGACACCACCCTCATATTGGACCAGCTGGTGGACCTGTCCATCCGGCTGGACAACCTCCTGACTGCCCGCGGACGTCCGGATCGGGACCTGTCAGTTCCATCCCCCAGCACCTCCGCTCCGATGCCCATGGAGCTGGGAGGTGCTGCACTTAGGGCAACCGGAGGAGGGGCCATTCCCTGTACCATCTGTGGCCGCAAAACCTGTTTTTGCTTTGTCATTATGGGATATTGTTTGTAGATTTATGAGGGGGAAAAACTATTTTATACATTTTAGAATAAGGCTGTAACGTGACAAAAAGTGGAAAAAAGTCAAGGGGTCTGAATACTATCCGAAGGTACTGTATATATTGTTGTTGCCTGTTTTGCATGTTATTTTGGCATTAATACGTGTCACATATCAGTTTGCAAACAGTAACAAAAATATATAATTGAGTTAATAAAGCCTCTTTCTTGAGTAAGGCAACTCCAAAATGCAGGTGTTTCAACCTAACTCAGTGCTTTCTGTGGTGGAGAGGCAGTCAGTGGAAAATACGGAGCGTAGGTGTTGGTAATGTTCTCTAATTGCGCCGTAATTGGCTCAGTGTTCTGTAACTAATGGAGACACTACGTCACCACAAAATCTATCGGGAGAGCTCAAATTCAAGCCCCCTGGGTGTTGCAATAGAGTTACATTACAAGTGCCCATCCAAGAAGGCTCAAGGTCATTGGCCATAGATAAAATGACGTCAAATCACGTTATATCTACTGTAGCTTTGATTGGACTGATCATGTCAACGTCATGCTTTCAAAATCTTAGCTATCAAGCTAGACAAGCAGTCATAATCATGAATCAAGTCGATAATCTACTGGCAAATCCTTTTCAATCCTTGTCATATGAAGAGAATTTATAGATAAAATGTATCGATGAGCTTCGGCCATTGTACATAAACATTACACAACAAGTTGGAAATCGCAAATTCAACAGTAAGTGGTTTGGAAGGAATCAGTGGCTAACTACAAGCATTGCAAAGCAGTCACTAGCCTGCTATTCAGTGGAGTGGGTGTGTGGTCCATGTCTGGGTTTAAGGGTCTCTTTCCAAGCTTAAAAGGATAAACATTCAAAACCATGGGCCAGAAAAGGATCCAGCATGACTTCTGCCGCATTCAAACACCTGAATATCTCAGACTTCAGTGAATTCACTGGGAAAACACTTTTTGAACGGTCATCCAACTTGGAATTCCAAGTCGGGAACTCGGGCCTCTTTCTAGACCTCTGACCTGAAGATCACTGACGTCATGATTCAACCTTGTTTTTTYCCCCAGAGTTTCCAGTTGTCTTGAAAGCACCATAAATCCAGAGAACGCCAGACTTTGATGACAAAGTTTGATGACAAAATTTGCCCACAGAAGGACGGCCGCGCCACGTTCCTGTTCAAGTGAGCACAGCACAACGAGTCTAAAAATGTATTGTATGCTGATGCATWAATTATGTAACATGCACGGAGATATGTATACTGTAGCTAAAATCGGCACTGCCCATACTGTGAAATATTTTAAATAGGCTACCTACCGGTCTATTTACCTTCGATTATGCTTGGCTATTGAATGAGCGATGTTAGGCTAATATTTTTTGTGTAGCGGGAATAAACCAGTCATGTCAGAAAAGGAGAGACATATGATTACGTTATAATTACRATTTCGACCTATATAATTAAAGTAAACTAAATCTATTTGACTACATGCGACTATGAGATCTCCTTACCAACATCAAATGCATCGGTTTTATCATTAGGCCTACATTTTAATGTTTTTATTAGCCCACCATTATTAGAATTCCTGTGCTTCAAACACTTCCCCCCCAAAAAAAACATCCCCCAAAATAACAATATTTGCTTGCAATAGAATTGATCAACCACTAGAAGTTGTGCCGTACGCATGGTCTGAGTTGTATGCCTAGATACGCACACTTTCCCGTCAACTTCAGAATTATAAATACCAATCATTGATTCCACGCCAGGACAGCCCGAAAATATTTAGGTTATCTCAGATTGTTCTGGCAATTCTCACATAGGAACGTAATTGGAAGGAAGGATGTTTGACATGCTTTCTACATTTGTATCACTTTTTTATTTTATCATGATGAAAGTTGCCATGTTAGGCCTTTTTTAGACCTATACATGCTTCCTGTAAAACCCTATAATCCATGAACTGTACATGATACTCCTTGTGTAATCCAGTGTGTTCTGAAAAATGGAGTATGATTGCAACAGTGGTGTTTTTCCTGAAGAGACTGATAAAAAAGTTGGAGACCCAGAAAGTGGACATGTTTGTGGAGTGGTTGACTGTTGTCAAGGAGAAGTTCAGGGGGCATTGGTACCCTGACAACCMCAGCAAAGGACAGGCCTTCAGGTGTATTCGGCTGAACRGGTTGCAGAGGAGTATCCAGAGCTGCTGCAGGCCTGCCAGGAGAGTGGGTTTCAGTACAAGGACCTTGGCCTGCCCAGAAAACTCACTCTGTGGGTGGACCCAGGGGAGGTGTGCTGCAGGTATGGAGAGAAGAACCATGATTTCACGGTGGTCAGTTTCTTTGGTGATGAGGATGTGACAAAAAGGTGACCAGCGCTGTGGAGGGTGACTCTCACTACCACTCCGGTTCATCCTCAGATGAGGATAGTGGCATCAGGGAAACCTGTCCTCCCCCTACCTTCCCCCAAAATCGCCACGCATACCAGGTGATCTACCCACCGGCTTCTTTGTGGCATCCTCCAGTGCCCAAGCGGCCCTCCACGTCCTCCTCACTATGTCTTCAGACACCAAGGCAGACCCACCCAGCCCTTCAGACACAACGGCTGGGCTCTGCCTGGCCAGAGAGGGGGGCACAGATACTAGTGTGTTACTCCAGGCCTCCAGACCACTGTAGCAAGTGTTGACTTTAGTATTAGCATGTTCCAGGTGCCCAGGTTCCCTGAGCTGTTGAGGGTAGCCACTAGAGCAAGCAATAGTTCATGGGCGGCAGGTAGCTTAGCGGTTAAGAGTGACATACTCCATATGTTAGAGCACACTATAAGGAGTAAAAAGCATGTCAAACATCCTTCCCCCCAATTAAGTTTCTATGTGAGAATTGCCAGAACAATCTGAGGTACCAAAAATATTTGCAGGCTGTCATGGCATGGAATCACCTATTTGTTGGTTGCTCTCAATAAAGTTTTTCTGATAACCCTTCCAAAGAGCCTATTGGCATGGAGTTGGCRTCTTATTATAGATTTGGAGACAAGTTATTCAACCATTGGATTTTTCTTTGCTTCCCGAACCATCTTCCTCACTGTGCTTGGGGACAAGATACACTTGCGTCCAATACTAGGCAAGTTTACCACTGTTAAAATGCTTAATTGTTTCCCTAATGTCGAGGTTCCATCTACGATTTACCCCGGTGTTTTACCCAGAAGGCTCAGAATTTTCTGTTTCCATCTACACAAGCCAGTACCATGTCTCACTGGGACATGGCTCTGGCAGAAATGCTCTGACTTGGGGCCAATTCCAGGCCACTGGTACTTCAGCTGGCATTTACATAACAAGGGCTAACTGTGAACTTTAATACCTCACAAAGCAACTGTTTTGATGATGCAGAGGTTGTCAATTCTGATCCCCTAAATGGGGACGGGGGGGGGCTGTCTACAAAAAGTGCTGTAATTTCTAAACGGTTCAATGAAAATTATGAAAATACCCTCAAATTAAAGCTAACAGTCTGCACTTTAACCTCATAGACATTGTATAATTTCAAATCCAAAGTGCTGGAGTACAGAGCCAAAACCACTGTCCCAATAGTTTTGGAGCTCACTGTAGCTATCACACATAGGAACACCCACGCACACACACGACCAAAAATGGGCAAAGAGGAACTTGCTGCAGAAAAACAACTGTGCAACACCTGGCCTGACATGTCCTCACAATCAAAGTGCCAGCAGTGGAGAACCTGCATGCCCAAACACACCCACACAGTTTAATACTTTTCAATGTGTTGAATTTGTTTTTATCCAGAGTGAAGCATTGCTATATGATTAGAAAGGAGCCAAAAATATTTCTGACGTCATGAAGATGCCTTGACTCGTGTGTCAAATAATTACATTATGGAGTTATGGAGGCTACAGGGTGAAGTTTCCCTTATGCAGAKACCTGGGCACACATCAGGTAAGTGCAGTCCACTGGCAATAAGATGGTGGAGAAATGTGCATTCTAGATCTGAAAAGTGATAATTCTCGAATCATTCAGGTGTCAACATGTCAACCTTGAAAGACTTAAGGTCTAAAGACTGATGGAATTCAATCGAAGCACATTGCCACTTAAAGCCTACTGCATTCTCATTGGCACATGTTCGCACATTTACTTAATTTTATACCCAGGCATGACACATCCACTGTCAGAATATTGCACAGAATTCCTTATAATGGATCGTTTGTGCCATAGCGTTCAACTGTGGTAAAAACAACAACAACATGAAGTTAGAAGTGGAAATTTACTGAGACGTTTTGGCTTTGGATTCTGCCAGGAATGTGGGTATGTATGGTATGTATGTTGATTTTACCTATGCTGCAGGTCCAAACTTCACCATAACCCAAGGTGGTGGTGCTACCTGTTGCGGCATGCGCTCAACCCTCTTCGATTGTTCCACTCCTTTTGTTTTAAATCAAGCCTCAAGAGCTACAAATCAAATTAAATTTTATTTGTCACATACACATGGTTAGCAGATGTTAATGCGAGTGTAGCGAAATGCTTGTGCTTCTAGTTCTGACAATGCAGTAATAACCAACGAGTAATCTAACCTAACAATTCCACAACTACTACCTTATACACACAAGTGTAAAGGGATAAAGAATATGTACATAAAGATATATGAATGAGTGATGGTACAGAACAGCATAGGCAAGATGCAGTAGATGGTATCGAGTACAGTATATACATATGAGATGAGTAATGTAGGGTATGTAAACATAAAAGTGCATAGTTTAAAGTGGCTAGTGATACATGTATTACATAAAGATGGCAAGATGCAGTAGATGATATAGAGTACAGTATATACATATACATTATATGAAGTGGCATTGTTTAAAGTGGCTAGTGATACATTTTTGATCAATTTCCATCAATTTCCATTATTAAAGTGAGCTGGAGTTGAGTCAGTATGTTGGCAGCAGCCACTAGATGTTAGTGGTGGCTTCTTAACAGTCTGATGGCCTTGAGATAGAAGCTGTTTTTCAGTCTCTCGGTCCCTGCTTTGATGCACCTGTACTGACCTCGCCTTCTGGATGATAGCGGTGTGAACAGGCAGTGGCTCGGGTGGTTGTTGTCCTTGATGATCTTTATGGCCTTCCTGTGACATCGGGTGGTGTAGGTGTCCTGGAGGGCAGGTAACTTGCCCCCCAGTGATGCGTTCTACAGACCTCACTACCCTCTGGAGAGCCTTGCGGTTGTGGGCGGAGCAATTGCCGTACCAGGCGGTGATACAGCCCGACAGGATGCTCTCGATTGTGCATCTGTAGAAGTTTGTGAGTGCTTTTGGTGACAAGCCGAATTTCTTCAGCCTCCTGAGGTTGAAGAGGCGCTGCTGCGCCTTCTTCACAACGCTGTCTGTGTGGGTGGACCAATTCAGTTTGTCCGTGATGTGTACGCCGAGGAACTTACAACTTACTACCCTCTCCACTACTGTCCCGTCGATGTGGATAGGGGGGATAGGGGGGTACATGAAACATAACGAACATAACCATCAATTTGAAAATAAATATTTTTTAAACGACAGTGAGTTTGTTATTTTGGGTAATACCCTGCAGACAATTTGTGGTTGCTGGTAAAAAAATGGAGAGTAGTCTGTCTGTTTGATCAATTTTGAAACGTTTCAGTAATATTACAGCAACATATTCAGAACTTCAGCAGGACACTCTTTGAACAGAGTATTAATATGATATTACAATGTCTTGATTGACATGATTTGATTGGTTGAGAGAATGTTACATTTAGGCTTGTGTTGAGTTAGAGGTGGAGGATTTGTTCACTCTTGAGTTGATTCAAAATGTAACAAGATAGCAGGGCTCAATGAAATTGCACTCTTACAGATACAAAGAAGAATAGTTTGTAGTTACACATGGTCTGGAGCTTGCTTATAGAGGTACGCATGTTTTCGAATTTCCAAGTTCCAGGTTGATGAATCACAATGTTGGCCTGGAATCTTGATTGGATCATCATCTGGTCATCTGGAGTCAGCGGGATGAGAAGGGAATCCTCCAGAGATGCCTGTCCTCCATTGAGATTACAGTGCTGTTTACCGGCCCTGCCAATAAGCAGCATAATTGTCACTTAGGGCCCTGCGACCGCTAGCGGACCACTGACCAAGAGGGACCCCAAAAGACTAGGGCCATCTCGCTTAGGGCCCCTGAAAGGTTAGGGCCGGCCCTGAAGACACTCCTCCTCCAGTCCTGTGTCCTTCCTGAGCTGATCCACATAGGTGATCTCTGKCCTGCCCCTTCTAGTGGTCACTAACAGGGGTGTTCTTTTGCCTATACAAAATGGCTGACAAACTGCAGTTATAACTTTACATGCTGAAATTATGTTGGATACAGTATGTATTTTTTGAGAATGACACAAATATTAATTTCCACAAAGTTTGCTGCTTCAGTGTCTTTAGATATTTTTGTCAGATGTTACTATGGAACACTGAAGTATAATTACAAGCATTTCATAAGTGTCAAAGGCTTTTATTGACAATTACATGAAGTTGATGCAAAGAGTCAATATTTGCAGTGTTGACCCTTCTTTTTCAAGACCTCTGCAATCTGCCCTGGCATGCTGTCAATTAACTTCTGGACCACATCCTGACTGATGGCAGCCCATTCTTGCATAATCAATGCTTGGAGTTTGCCAGAATTTGTGGGTTATTGTTTGTCCACCCGCCTCTTGAGGATTGACCACAAGTTCTCAATGGGATTAAGGTCTGGGGAGTTTCCTGGCCATGGACCCAAAATATCGATGTTTTGTTCCCCGAGCCACTTAATTATCACTTTTGCCTTATGGCAAGGTGCTCCATCATGCTGGAAAAAGGCATTGTTCATCACCAAACTGTTCCTGGATGGTTGGGAGAAGTTGCTCTCGGAGGATGTGTTGGTACCATTCTTTATTCATGGCTGTGTTCTTAGGCAAAATTGTGAGTGAGCCCTCTCCCTTGGCTGAAAAGCAACCCCACACATTAATTGTCTCAGGATGCTTTACTGTTGGCATGACACAGGACCGATGGTAGCGCTCACCTTGTCTTCTCCTGACAAGCTTTTTTCCGGATGCCCCAAACAATCGGAAAGGGGATTCTTCAGAGATAATGACTTTAGCCCAAGTCCTCAGCAGTCCAATCCCTGTACCTTTTGCAGAATATCAGTCTGTCCCTGATGTTTTTCCTGGAGAGAAGTGGCTTCTTTGCTGCCCTTCTTGACACCAGGCCATCCTCCAAAAGTCTTCGCCTCATTGTGCATGCAGATGCACTCACACCTGCCTGCTGCCATTCCTGAGCAAGCTCTGTACTGGTGGTGCCCCGATCCCGCAGCTGAATCAACTTTAGGAGACGGTCCTGGCACTTGCTGGACTTTCTTGGGCGTTCTGAAGCCTTCTTCACAACAATTGAACCGCTCTCCTTGAAGATCTTGATGATCCGATAAATGGTTGATTTAGGTGCAATCTTACTGGCAGCAATATCCTTGCCTGTGAAGCCCTTTTTGTTTAAAGCAATGATGACGGCACGTGTTTCCTTGCAGGTAACCATGGTTGACAGAGGAAGAACAATGATTCCAAGCACCACCCTCCTTTTGAATCTTCCAGTCTGTTATTCGAACTCAATCAGCATGACAGAATGATCTCCAGCCTTGTCCTTGTCAACACTCACACCTATGCTAACGAGAGAATCACTGACATGATGTCAGCTGGTCCTTTTGTGGCAGGGCTGAAATGCAGTGGAAATGTTTTTKGGGGGATTCAGTTCATTTGCATGGCAAAGAGGGACTTTGCAATTAATTGCAATTCATCTGATCACTCTTCATAACATTCTGGAGTATATGCAAATTGCCATTATACAAACTGAGGCAAGCAGACGGAAAATTAATATTTATGTAATTCTCAAAACTTTTGGCCACGACTGTAGTTGTACCAATTTGGAGAAACACACTCAAATCATGACCACATATAGAGGAAACAAGTGAGATTTGCATTTTAGAAGGTTGATGTACTGCAGTGAGCCTCATAGTAGCACATTGGAGATTCAACCCTAAGGGAATTCCCTTTTCTATGTTATATTGGATATAATCATTCATAATATACTGAAAGAAAAGATAAATGCAACATGTAAAGTGTTGGTTTCATGTTTCATGAACTGAAATAAAAGATCCCAGACATTTTTCAAAAGCACAAAAAGTGTATTTCTCTAAATTTTTGCACACATTTGTTTACATCCCTGTTAGTGAGCATTTCTCCTTTGTCAAGACAATCCATCTACCTGACAGTTGTGGCACATGATCATTACACAGGTGCACCTTGTGCTGGGGACAATAAAGGGCCACTAAAATGTGTAGTTTTGTAAAACAACACAATGCCACAGATGTCTCATGTTTTGAGGGAGCGTGCAATTGGCATGCTGCATGAATGTCCACCAGAGCTGTTGCTAGAGAACTTAATGTTAATTTCTCTACCATAAGCTACCTCCAACATTGTTTTAGAGAATTTGGCAGTATATCCAAACAGCCTCACAACCGCAGACCATGTGTAACCACACTAGCCCAGGACCTCCACATCTGTTTTCTTCACCTGCGGGATCGTGAGACAGCCACCCCAACAGCTGATTAAACGGAGTAGTATTTCTGCCTGTAATAAAGCCCTTTTGTGAGGAAAAACTTATTCTGATTGGTTGGACCTGGCTCCCCAGTGGGTGGGCCTATGCCCTTCCAGGTCCACCTATAGCTGCACGACTGCCCCTGCCCGTAATGAATTTGTTTCGATTGACTGATTTCCTTATATGAACTGTAACGCAGTTAAATCTTTGAAATTGTTGAATATTGCGTTTATAATTTTGTTCAATTCACAGATTTGTTTTCCCACCACACAAGCATGCATGCACGCACGCCTGCACACACACAACCTTAAAATAATCAGTTTCCCCAGAAAATCTAACTGTTTCCATGTCTCTTTGTTGCACCAGTGTTTACCCTCCATGCCATGTCGGTGCCTACCTCAGGCAGCAGAGTGTGGGGGCCAGGCTATGCCGCAGTGCCTAGGGGAAGCTCCTGTACCAGCCAAGCCCTGTACCAGTCAAGCCCCTCGTCCAATTTAGCATGCCAGCGCGCCATGGCTGGGTGCCCTGCCCTGCTCCAGCCCGTGGTGCCAGCTGCAGCCTGCATGCCCAAGCGTGCCAGCTTATAGCCCAGTAAGGAGAGTTTGTGTGTGTGGGTATATGTTATGTTTGTATGTGTGTGTTGTGTGTGTGTGTATATGTGTGTGTGGAGAGGGGGAGGAAGGGGCAAGGGCTTAGCCCCACATCCTGCAAACCAGCTGCCACCACAGTCAGCTGGTTAAAAAGACACACAATCAGGGTATAAATGTGTATAAAACAACAATCTATTCTAAGGGATTTTGTACCTTTTCTTTCTAATTTTGCATTAATTTCTTTCACAAGTTTAGGTATATGTATGACCTTGAAGTATAAACCACTTGTGCAGTGTGTCTAGCAACAGACATGCCCCGCCCACCTAAGGATCTGCCTTTTTCAGCCATCTATTTCCTGTGTTTGAGGGGTGCAAAATTACTCCTGCGACTCTTTCAYACTCTTGATTGTGCCTGTCGTTTTTTCCCATTAACGTTACAACTGCGGAAATGTTTGTAATGACCTGTCAAACACAAACCGGAAATGGTCTCAATGGAATACATTGTTTTTCTGTTTCATCTATAAGAACGCTAAGGCTTAGTCTGGGATTTATTGCATCGTCTCGACAGTTACATCACAAAAAAATGGAATACATCAAATTCTATTTTGATGGGTGTTAATTTTTTTGTGGATTTGAAAATAGTTATTAATTAATACAGTTGAAATGTTTACAAATTAGATACACTCAAATGAAAGCAACTTCCGATAATGAACACAAAGGAGTTGCAATTCAACGGCCACGTATGTGGCAGGATCTAGAGACAGTCACGGACTACAAAAGGAAAACCAGCCACATCGCGGACACCAACATCTTTCTGCCGGACAAGCTAAACACCTTTGAGGATGACACAGTGCCAACGACGCAGCCCGCTACCCTCCTCCTCCGTGGCCGACGTGAGTAAAACATTTAAACGTGTTAACCCTCGCTAGGTTGCTGGCCCAGACGTTATCCCGAGCCGCGTCCTCAGAGCATGCGCAGACCAGCTGGCTGGAGTGTTTCCCTATCTCAGTCTGCTGTCCCCACATGCTTCAAGATTGCCACCATTGTTCCTGTACCCAAGAAAGCAAAGGTAACTGAACTAAATGACTATCGACCCGTAGCACTACCTTCTGTTATCATGAAGTGCTTTGAGAGACTAGTCAAGGATCATATCACCTCCACCTTACTTGTCACCCTAAACCCACTTCAATTTGCAATAGCCATTGTACTGCACACTGCCCTATCCCATCTGGACAAGAGGAATACCTATGTAAGAATGCCGTTCATTGACTAYAGCTCAGCATTCAACACCATAGTACCCTCCAAGCTCATCATTAAGCTCGAGGCTCTGGGTCTGAACCCCGCCCTGTGCAACTGGGTCAAGGACTTCCTGACAGGCCGCCCCAGGTGGTGAAGGTAGGAAACAACACCTCCACTTCACTGATCCTCAACACTGGGGCCCCACAAGGGTGCGTGCTCAGCCCCCTCCTGTACTCCCTGTTCACCCATACCTGCGTGGCCACGCACGCCTCGAACTCAATCATCAAGTTTGCAGGCGACACAACAGTAGTAGGCTTGATTACCAACAATGATGAGACAGCTTACAAGGAGGAGTGTCAACAAAACACAGGAGCAGATCGTGGACTTCCCAAAACAGCAGAGGGAGCACCCCCCCTATCCACATTGACGGGACCACAGTGGAGAAGGTGGAAAGCTTCAAGTTCCTCGGCATACACATCACTGACAAACTGAAATAGTCCACCCACACAGACAGTGTGGTGAAGAAGGCGCAACAGTCCCTCTTCAACTTCAGCAGGCTGAAGAAATTTGGCTTGGCACCTAAAACCTTTACAGAAGCACAATTGAGAGCATCCTGTCGGGCTGTATCACCGCCTGGTACGGCAACTGCAGCACCCGCAACCGAAGGGCTCTCCAGAGGGAGGTGCGGTCTGCCCAAAGTATCACAGGGGGCAAACTACCTGCCCTCCAGGACACTTACAGCATCTGATGTCACAGGAAGACCAAAAAGATAAAGGACAACAACCACCCAAGTCACTTCCTGTGTACCCCGCTATCATCCAGAAGGCGAAATCACTGGCAACTTTAACAATGGAACACTAGTCACTTTAAATGTCTACATATTTTGCATTGTATATACTGTATTCTATTCTACTGTATTTTAGTCTATGCCGCTCTGACATTGCTTGTCCATATATTTCTATATTCTTGATTCCATTCCTTTACCTAGATGTGTGTGTATTGTTGTGAAATTGTTAGATATTACTGCACTGTTGGAGCTAGCAACACAAGCATTTCGCTACCCCCGCAATAACATCTTCTGAACATGTGTATGTGACCAATAAAATTTGATTTGATCAGTCATTGTAAGTGTCTGCACCAAGCACTGATCTGAGGACAGTGAAGAGAAGAAAGGAGTGGCTAGAGTGCATAGGGTCTGAAACCATTGTCAGATCAGTTTGACTCGTGTTAAATAATAGTTTGGGGTAGGCACAGATTATTTCAGATCTGTGGTTTGGAGAAACATTGTACCTGGTGCCTATGTCTGACCAAAGTGTGTGTGCCTGACGTTTTCTCTGTGTGACGGACCAACTGTGTGTTCATAAACGCATGTTGCTCAGACACTCTTGACTGCAGGGAGCCACTCCTGGAAGGAATCCGGTGTCCGCTTTCAACTGCAGTCTGGGATATGGAGACAAGGAGCGCCAACATCACACATCTCATACTCCTGCATGTGGGTCAGGGATGTTCTAAGATTCCAATATTCTAAGATAGGGAATTAATTTACGACTAAGATGTTGCTTATAGCCGCAATCAGCATTAGAAATGTATAGCCGCAATCAGCATTAGAAACAAAGGGTGCTTACTGTTTGGTGAAAAGCTGAGGGATGGTGCTGGATAAATTTATGCAAGAACTTACCCTCCATGACATCAGCATAGTTTTAAACATGTTTTGGGGCTACAGTATAAGTGTGTTTACATTTACTTTGTTCACAAACATTGAAGTAAAACAATCTTATATTTTGGGTTCTGATGGGGTACGACTGTTGAACTAACATGCTGACCAAACCGGCTCCACACGTGCGTCTGCGTGTGCATGGTGATTTTGTCTATCCCCACCAGACATGTTCATGACACGCAGCGGTTCGAATCCAGGCTGTATTACAACTGGCCGTGATTGGGAGTCCCATAGGGCGGCGCACAATTGGCCCAGTGTCGTCCGGCTTTGGCCGGTGTTGGCGGTCATTGTAAATAAGAATTTGTTCTTAACTGACTTGCCTAGTTAAACAAATGGTTAAACAAAAATAACACCAAAACCAACTTTGAACCAATTCTATTAATTTGGGGACAGGTTGAAACCCACATGAAACATTCATTGACATTTAGCTAGCTTGCTGTTGCTAGATCATTTGTCCTGGGAGATAAACATTGCTAAATTATTTCAGGTAAAATAACAACCCAGACAGTTTTATGCAAAGTGACTTAGAGATGGATATTGGATAACACATATACTCAGTATTCTGTAATGTTACTATAGATGACTATCCAAATAAACACTGTCAACAAACTACCAACTGCAACTATTTTAATATGCAACCGTTTGCTAAGTGTTAGGTTTAGAGTAAGGGTTAAAGTTAGGCTTAGGGCAAGGGTTAAGTTTAGTGGATGGATGGTTGAAATGTAGACAGGTAGGTGAACATCACTGTGGGACTAGCCAAATAAAGTGAGGGAGTTTGCAACACTACGCCCTCTCAAATAAGACAAGTGATGTGCATGACGGGGAAATTGGTTTCAAAGCACATTTTACTGGAAATCATAATGACCAAACTGATTGGAGATCAGATGTAAGTGCATTCCCCAAGTCACTGATAGAATAGGGAGCAGTGAGCACTCACTGAACTGAGCCTTACTCAACATAGTAAGTTAACCCATATAAAGATCTACAAAATCGTCATATTGACAGATACACAGCATCAACATTGATTGAAACTTGAGATGTTTTAAAAGGTAGACTCAGCGATGCACAAAGTAAACCACAATATCGGGCCGACTTACGCAACRACTAAGAGCTTGATTCAATCTGTAGCGCTGAAGATCCACGTTGTAGCATGATTGACATTTAAAGGCAACGTTCCTGTGTAAGCGGAGACCGCATTCCCGGTAAATGCTGTACRTGTCAGCTCAATTGGAAATGACCTTTACATTTTGATTGCACAATAACGCTGAACTTTCGCAATACGGATTGAATCCAGCCCTAAGAGCGCTGAAGCAAGGCTAAACTTCTCTGCTGTTTTGGTCCCGTTGTTACTGTACAAAGTTGTAGGAGCATGAAGCGCACAAAGAACATGCATTGCACTCATCTCTATGGCCATGTTCGAGAACATGAAAACATGACGTATCATGGGTAAATTGTGACTGAGTGACTATTCTACAAATAAGATTGAGTAGTTATTTATGATACAAGGTGTCTAGTATGTCGAACGTGCCATCGTCAAAAGGCTGAGTGTACCTTTAATGGCAATATGACCCTTACACCTGTGTGTAACAATTCTATTGCTCATCACTTATGATCATAACCGTCGTCCTTCATCTAGCGTCGTCACCTGTCCTTCATTTTACTATCATTTATCCTTACCACCTTCACACCCCTTTCTTCATCAATCCCATTATCACCATCGGTAGAAACCAAAATCATTTTACCAGTCATTACACTCACCCCTCAATCGTTCAAGAACCCCATCATCACTCAATTATCTTTTAACTACCGTCATCATCACCATTACCAGTAATACTCATTCTTCATCTTTTCTTACAACATACATCATCTTTAGCAACATAAACGTTGGCCCTTCATCAGTTGCTGGCCGGAAAAGCCTCCTGCGGCTGGGGCTCGGGCACTTCCTTCCTGGGGTGTAAGCCGATCCAGACTTTCCTCCACAAGAGCGAGGGATGGTCCCATTAGCCTCGGGCAGACAGGGCACCCACGGGAGATGGGAAAAGCACTACCCCCCCCCCCCAATTCACAGCCCATGAACGATGGGATGGAAACGCCAGCCTCCCATTGGTGGAGCCCCGATCGGCTGAGAACTGGAGACCACGCGCCATTGGTGTGTCGGAGGCAGGGTGGAGAGATCGAGTGGGACAGTATTGTATCGATCTAGACTCATCCTCAGCCCTTGGCTGAAGCAAGGGCAAACATTACTCCATTTCTTACCTTTGTCATATTTTCCCAGTTAGGCCCCCAAATGAGATGGTTTGACTTATGTAGGTATTGGAATGGTATAGAGCTGGTGAATTCCAGTTGTCCAATTATGGAGCTAATGGGGAACTGAAATCACTTAATGTTGATCCTCATATTTATTAACAAAAGTCAGAATTTGATTAACATTCAGCTGTGGAAGACATACTTAGGTGAATGCCAGCTCAGCGCAGGTCGCAAAAACTTCTTTGATTCATTCTCCCCTCTTGCATATCAGTAGTGTATAAAATGCTTTAAACCAATGAGTCCCACCACAATGCTGGCGCAATTGACTTTTAAAACATTGTGTTTGTCCTACAGACTTCTGGGTAAAACCTCTTTGAGGCTAAATATAAGGGCTGGACATGCAGAAAAATAAGTCAGATAAATGAAAAGATGATTTTTGCTGGGGTCTCGGGACTGAGAAAATAAATCCAAATAATTTATTAACCAATAATTTTTAACAAATGGCAAAATTATCCAAATAACTTCTGCAAGAGCAACCCTTTTTTTCTTTTGTACAAAAAAAATGACTCACAGAAACATTCCCTCCCCCCTTCCATAATTAAGCATACCCAACATTTACTTTACCAGGTATTAGGAGTTTTAAATTCTTTATTTTGCTGTGTGCCATTTGAGGAAACATGGCTGTTTGAGACGTTAACATGAATTTGAAGGGCAAAAGAGAACAGAAAAACAAAAGAAAACATCTGTAATTTGCCAACTTCTGAGGTAAATCCTTTTGGATTGAGTTGGTACCTCAAAACACAACTGCATTATAAAAGCAAAATGTGTTCCCTTCATTGAAGCCTTGAACCAGAGCAGGCTAAAAGCGGATGCGAACAATACAGTATTTTTCACATGGTTTGACAAACTAGTCTTGCCACAGGTTAGGAACGTCCATCGCTATTTTTCCAGAAAACTCCATTGACAGCAGAGTGAAACAGGGGAGAGAGAGCTTTACTGAGGCGAACAAAACACGCCACGATACACCACGCAATTTTTAAGAGATACTTTCCTTAATAAACAAACCAACAAAAAGATGACCGTTGATTAGATAAATATAACTTTACATTAAGGAACCCTCTATAAAGGCTTTACAACTTGGGGAGTTTTTACACTAGTTTACAAACTGGCAGTATTGAATAGATACCTAAATAACGTTCATAAATCATTGTGGTAGTGCTTGCCAAATAGAGGGCTGTTATCAATCCTTCACACAGACCCTGGTTCCCATCAGACATTATTTAGAACCCTGGTCATCACAGTTTCATTTCCCAGGATGATTTGGTGGCACCCGTAATAATCAGGAGCAGATCTGGGTATATTATGATTTCACCCATTTGCTCACTATCTGGCAAGCACTAAAACAACAGTCACCATTCAATACATTACAACCACTACCCTGTAAATGTGGATTGAGGATGTATAACATATGTTAAGGAAATAACAGGAGTTAATGAACTACTTGCAACCCGTCATAAGTCCTTTATAAGGGGCACCTTAACGCAAATGCTCTTGACTGTGGGACGCTGTATATTCTCCTTTGAACTGTTATAAAACCTGCCTTTGTCAACTGGCATAAATAAAAGGAATGGCATCGTAAAAAAAATTAAAATAATAAWAAAAAAAAGTGAATTGTCTTTAAGTTACTAAATTCAAATATACACAGCGACTCCTTTATTATATACACCTATGTACAGATTTCTAGTTTTTTCATCGAATACCTTTGAAATGGTGTTGCTATGAGGGCGGACTCTCTGGATACACACCTATCCCTTTGAGTGGTAATCACAGGGGTCAAACTGGGCAGCGAGACTCGGGATCCTCGGCTGTAGTATGGAGTATTACAGGGCTCATAGAAAGGCACTTGCTACCAACTCAAATACTGCAATCCTTTAAACAGAGCTTTCAGCCTAGAAAACCAAGTGATGTGAAAACCGAAAAATGTGAAGGCCACATAGTAGGCACAGGGGTTTCTTTCCCCCTCGAGGCTGTGCTCTTGGTAAGGCTGGCGCGGGACGGCTGCAGACGGGCACGGCGGGCTAAGAAAGAGATGGGTGGGTTGCCGCAGTAACCTCTGTTGCAGCGGTCAACAGAGTCCCCCGAAAAGCCCTTCCCCCCCCCCAGTCTCAACCAAAAGGGCCCACTCACAATTAAACAAAATCACAATCTATCAACAAAAAAAACGTCTTTATACAGGTTATTTCCCCCCCTCCATTTGGGCTTTCTTCACTCATTTTAACAGTACAATTCAATCAAAGGCGAGGCCTCACTTTTCCTCGTTCAAAAGTAATACAAATATGCTTCATCTGTACATAAAAAAAAAAGAAACGGCCTCATCGCGTTATCATTCGCCCCCCCCCCCAAAACAAATCATTACAGACAGCAAAATAACTGAAAAGCGTCTCTTTTAATAGTACAATATATAGGATCCTCCCCATCTTTCCTCGGTCGGGGCTGTGGAGTGAGTCCGTTTCAGAGTCCTGTTCGTTCATACAAAATGGTCTTTGACGTCTTGGCCAGCCAGGGCGGCGTTGACATTTTTCCAGAGGTTGTCTTTGGTGGTGGTCCGGATGGGTGCTTTTAAGGGCAAACTCCGCAAAGTGCAGATCACATCCCCTTTGGACTGCACCCCGGTTTTAGAGTACTTACAGATGGGCCCCTTGCCTGCTTCCACATCCTCGAACTCCATCTCTCCCTCTGTCTCCTCTTCCTCTTCCTCTTCCTCCCCTCCATCACACATCCTGTAGGGGGAGCCCATGAGCTTCTTGCGCTCCTGTTGGGCCTCGTTGTTGTCTTTGAGCTGCGGTTGTTGTTGACGTCCTCCAACGGGCCGCAGGGGCTCCCACTGGTTGTTGACGCTCTCGTCGACGGGGCCGCGCACCCTCCTCTCGCGCTCTTTTCTCCGCTTGCGTGTCCACCACACGCACACAATGATGCAGAAGAGCCAGAGTACGCAGAAGACCACACACAGAATGGGCACAAGGTAGTCTACGCCACAGAGAGAAATACAGAAAGAGAGAAAAGAAACTGGGTTCATATGGATTGCTCAACATAAAACACAGCAAAATTATAAAGCTGCAMTATGTAACATTTGGGCAAGTCGACCAAATTCATATAGAAATGTGAGTTATAGATCCGTCATTCTCATTAAAGGAAGTCTATGAAGTGGTAGATCTGATCTATTTATATGCTTCCCGTGCTCAAGTTTAATTTTTACGTCTTTCACTTTCGGTTCAAACAGATGCAAATACAATATTTTTGCAGAGGTTTAGATGGTACAATGATGCTTTAACCTATACTTGCTTGTTTTGTCACGTAAACTGAAATCTTAGCAAACAGGAAATAGCGGAGTGATTTCTGAATAATGCATCTTTAAGTAGAGCTGAGGCAGCCAAGTTATAATGCAAGGATGAAAGACCATTCTCCCTATGTGCCGTTGGTCATCTTAAGGACTCATGACATTTAATACTGTACATGGATGCACTACACGTTGAAGTGCGCAGACTGAGGTTGTTAGTGAGTCACCCCATTAAGGTAACACGCAAGGGTTTTTAAGTCCTGTTTTTGAGACGTGAAATCACTAGACCGGGGTGACGGCCGCTGACACTTTTTATGACCTCGGCTATAAAATCAATTGGCTTCAGCAGGTAAACTTAGTGCCTTTAGGAAGACAGAGCCTCAAAATGAGGAATTGAAGGACTACAACACCACAGCCCTGGGGGTCAACCTCAGGCATTTTACTTACCCACTGTGGGGGGCATGACCTGCGTTTCCACTTTGACCTCAATGACAGCCAGCATGACTGTGCTGTTGTGACGCTTAGACAGCGTGCCCACAATGGTGCTGGCCGCCTCTTGGATCAGACTGTGGTCCGGCTGCTCATCCGGCTGGAACGACTGGAAAACAGTAAAGGGGGAAGGGRTGAGAAAAGGAAAGAGGAAGTGTGTGTGGCATTTTATTTACAGGATTAAACTCCTTGAGTGGCATCATCCTGTGTCTGTGCGTGTGTCGTTAAGTCTACGGAGCTGTGTGTGTGTGCACGTGTAATGGGTAATGAAACCAATCATTTAACGCAAGGAACATTAAAATCACCCCAAAACGGTAATGTGGTTAATGATCATAAGAACCCCTTACACAAACCCCCAAAACACATGCCCCCAATTTCGTTAATAATAAACCCCTCACCTTAACAGTAACCCCACCAATACACATTTCCATGCATACAGCCCCAGGCAGCACAGTTGTTACCAGACAATGCCCACTCTTTATCCCAATACAATCAGAGAATTGTTCCATGGCCTTTAAGCTCAAATTAAATACAATAGACAACCATCAGAATCAGTTACAACAACCCCAGACCCAACTCATTGGAATTACCCCCAGCCCATGACCCAACTAGCAATTCAGACCAGTTCGAATGGTGGCGCCGACGACGCGGAAAAAAGGGGGCCGGACGGGTGGCAGGACTCTTAATATTAGGATGGTATTTTGGAATGTGCGCATCTCTGCCTGTCCTGTGCAACAATGTATTGATTGATTCATCACCAGCCACTGTGATCACACCATCACACTGGGCCGATGTGGGTGGGCGTCTATTTTAATAAATGTACTGAATATACACCATCACAAAGAAATCMTTTTTTACTTCATATAGGCAGGTTCTAAGAAACATTTTAAAGAATAGAATAGCATATTGAGTTTAGTAATGTTACTGGTCTATGCCTATAGGCTACATGGCTGTGCCATGCAAATGAAATCAGAAGTTCGTTAAGTGATATTTTTAAACAGAGCCCATGCAACAAAAAAGTGATTCTCAAACAGAGCCCAAGCCCTCTCCTTTTTGAGAGCTTGTAGGCGCCTGCATGTGCTTTAGAAACCTTAGAATCCGCTCTTTCCGATCATGTAAAGAAATGACCAGATCTGACCAACCCTCACTCCTTTGTTAGGGAGCAGGCGTAGGGTGTTACAATTGGGAGTGCTTTCAAAAGCATGCGAATCTCCTGTTTAGATTTCTCAGCCTCCTACACTTGATATCAGGCTACATTATTGCATGCTAAATGTTTCTGATCAGTGATAGATGACTTGCCCAGCCAGAGACCAATTATAGCCTACAGATGGAGATTCAGTGAAACAAATCACATTGATTATCAGACAAGTCACAGGATTTTGGTCGTGAGTAGGTATTGCTTCAAATTTATTGTAGCATAACAATTTGATGACACGTGTCAGTAGACAATTTTATACATGCCTTTAATTGCAATAGCATACTGTACTAAAATATTTTCTTCACTCAGTGATATTAATTCCCACAGTAACTCTTTATGGAGCCATCCAGTTTCGGTTAAGAAAACAGTGCATGCATAGTGGTGGGCTATGCGAAGTGATGGGCAAAGTGACATGCCTCGTAAAGTTTAGAACTGCCACGAGGATTGGAACAACCTACAAACGAGAGCTGCCTAGCAACCATCAAGAGCGTAAGAGCAAAGTGCGTGCCAAATGCCGCTTCAGCATTACTGCCACGCTTTATACTAAGCCTAAGGCAGAATTTCACCCCCCAAAAATTATAAATAAATATAAGTACAGGATGTTACTGGCAACACCTTTTAGATACAAAATAAAAGGTGGCAAAAAGTTACCGGCATGGTGAAGTAGGCAGCTTTCATCTGGGTTTGATGGGAAAGGGACAGAGCAGTCGGAAAGTTCATACTCATTGACTTTACACATTTTGTTATGTTACAGCCTTATTCTAAAATTGAATACATTTATTTATTCCCCTCAATCTACACACAATAGCACAAAATGACAAAGCAAAAGCAGGTTGACATTTTTGCAATACATTATTTATAGAACTGAAATATTACATTTACATACAGGAAGTATTCAGACCCTTAGTACTTTGTTGATGCAGCTTTGGCAGCCTCAAGTCTTCTTGGGTATGACGCTACAAGCTTGGCACACCTGTATTTGGGGAGTTTCTCCCGTTCTTCTCTGCAGATCCTCTCAAGTTCTGTCAGGTTGGATGGGGAGCATTGCTGTACAGGTATTTTCAGGTCTCTCCAGAGATGTTTGATCAGGTTCAAGTCCAGGCTCTGCCTGGACCACTAAAGGACATCCAGAGACTTCAGATCCTAACTAGTGTCCCAGTCTCTGAAAAACATCTCCAAAGCACGATGCTGCCTCCATGCTTCACTGTAGGGATGATACCAGGTTTCCTCCAGATGTGACGCTTGGCATTTAGGCCAAAGAGTTCAATCTTGGTTTCATCAGACCAGAGAAACTTGTTGCTCATGGTCAGTGTCTTTAGGTGCCTTTTGGCAAACTCCAAGAGGGCTGTCATGTGTCTTTTACTAAGGAGTGGCTTCCGTCTGGCCACTCTACCATAAAGTCATGATTGGTGGAGTGCTGCAGAGATGGTTGTCCTTCTGGAAGGTTCTCCCATCTCCACAGAGGAACTCTGGAGCTCTGTCAGTGACCATTGGGTTCTTGGTCAACTCCCTGACCATGGCACTTCTCCTCCGACTGCTCAGTTTGGGCAGGCGGCCAGCACTAGGAAGAATCTTGGTGGTTCGAAACCTATTCCATTTAAGAATGATGGAGGCGACTGTGGTCTTGGGGACCTTCAATGCTGCAGAGATTTTTTGGTACACTACTCCAGATCTGTGCCTCAACACAATCCTGTCTCGGAGCTCTACGGCCAGGTCCTTTGATCTCATGGCTTGGTTTTTGCTCTGACATGCACTGTCAACTGTGGAACCTTATATAGACAGGGGTGTGCCATTCCAAATCATGTCCAATCAATTGAAATTACCACAGGTGAACTCCAATCAAGTTGTAGAAACATCTCAAGGATGATCAATGGAAASAGGATGCATCTGAGCTCAATTTCAAGTCTCATAGTAAAGGGTCTGAATACTTACGTAAATAAGTTCGGTTATTTATTTTTAATAAATTTACCCCAAAAAATCTGAAAACCTGTTTTCGCTTTGTCATTATGGTGTAGTGTGTAGATTTGAGGATAAAAAAATAAATACATTTTAGAATAAGGCTGTAACATAACAAAATGTTTAAAAAGTCAAGGGGTCTGAAAACTTTCCGAAGGCACTGTTGGTGGTTTTTCACAGTATAGTTTAGTCTGTTACACCCAATCTAGAGGTTGTAGCCTAATAAGATTCAAATGTGTGACTACTTTGCAAGAGGTCATCTACCTGTTAATTCATATCAGAATCTCAAAACATTGAGGTGAGGGGAATTTGTGAGTCGAGGTGAAAGTGAAAATGGGTAATTTTTTTGTTTGCATTATGGGAGTAGGATATTCATTAACTGTTGAAATGAGGAACACGAGAGCTAGGTAAAGCCATGTGGAAATTAGAATCATAGCCTTTATGCTCAGATGGTCATTATATAAAAAGTTACTTAAAATATCAAATTTTGTTTAATCAAAATCACAATAGCCTGGCTATTTCTAAGACTGTAGGCCACATTGATTTATTCAAGTTGACAGTGTTTGATAGGTAATAATTCCCATTTTGGAATAAGCTATAATGATAAAAGGGAACCCATTTCAACCCAAGACCTTGGTCTTTCTAATAATGTTGAAAAGAGTCTCATAAGATTGCCTATAGGCCTACTGGTGTTAAGAAATACACACCAGTGAAAAATATTTTTAAAAAAGGTGACAGCCCCAGGTCTCACCTAAACTGAATGAGTAAAGAGTGACACAGCCCAAGTCTCCATCAAATCAGATGAGTTGCACAGTTAGCTAAAACATTTTATGGAGGGGAAACCAAATTATTATATGGCCTGCATTTCATCAAATTCAACACTGCATGCGCTTTCTTGCCACGTGGGCACAAAAAAGTATGCTTTGGGAAGGCCCCCTGTTCTGTGGTAATTGGCTTGTGATTTGATACCATCAGATTCTCTAGGAGAATTACAACCAACACACATGCTCCAAATTTTAATTCACATATAAGTGATGGTACTTAGCTCTTCAGAGTTGGCTCGATTGAAATTAACCTTTGTGTGGCATCACTCCAAAAGACACAATTTACAACTTTGAGAAGCATTGTGACAAGCCCTACTAAATATATTTTTTTTTATTATTGATCTATTCAAACCATTTCCCTGCATCCCCAACAGTGTGGGAAAAATCTTCCGCCCCACCTGGTATTCCCAAATGTATTTAAGGTAATCCGATTAGAGACCAGGCAGCTTTCTTCAAGGACGTGGTGCACCGGTTGGGAATATCAAGGAGATCTGAGCCGCAAGGAAGGAAATCTGATTTCCGTTTGTTAGTTTATGACCGACCATTAAACAGAAAAGATAGGTAAGATTTGTATCAAAGGGTTGAGGCTCCAACTTTACATGTTGGCAATGCTTTTCCTGTACCCACTGTCAAACAGCCTGCCTGCACAGCGCCAATGACATAACGGATGAACAGTTGTAATTAGCTAGTTCCAAACCCCTTAATAAGCCATCTCAGTGCTTTGGAGGGTGTCAATGAGTATCACATCTATTCCATTGAATGTAGCCAACTTTCCTCAACAGGTGGTCACTTTATGCAGATTATTGAATCTGCCTAAGTAACTCAGCTTCTCGCATTAATTCAGGGGCTTACCTTTCACTGGGGATGGACATGGACCCCCCCACACATTCTGAAATTGAATTTTTTATCCCTCCAAGTTTTATCATTGCACTGTGATACAAAAAGCTGCACCGGTGTGCTTTAGCACCATGTGGACGCCTCAGAGCGGTCGGGTAGGCTGTCTGGATTTAGGATCACACTGATAACAGTGTGTGCGGACAGGCTGTATGAAGGCAAAGCTTCTGAAAGGCTGGTGTATAGGACCAGCACTGGAGAGATGAACAGAGGCAGCTGCTGTCTGTTGTGCTTTTTCTCAAGATGTAAAAGCAAGCAGAGCAGAAACTGGCTAATTTTTAGTTGACTGATCTAGCTGGCAAGGTAACTGCTGTTTGAGAGAGAGAAAAAAACGTATTTATTCCCAGTGCTGAGCTAGTAGTATAACGGACATGTTATGTTAGCAATTGTTTCATCCCCTCTCGACTGAAGTGAATGAACTACTAGCAGCTACCACAGACAGCTAGAGGTTAGCTAGAGCTGAACTATCTGTCAGGTAGCAGTATCTAACAGCTGTTGTGTGTATTGAAATGTCTTATAGCCTTTTGTTTTGTCCCATTTCAACCGAAGTAAATTTGATGTACCGTTAGCTAGCTCACTAACTTTAGCTATTATTTTTGCCTCAATCACACTAGACCTGAATCAAATTATGAAACCAGCGGCCAAACAATTGAAGAACAATATATTCTGACGTAATGTGAGATTTAATTAGTCAGTATAGCAATCTAACGTTATTGATCTGTCAGTTTCCCTAGCTAATTGTTTCCACATAAACAAGGCTACAGGCTTCAATGTCATGGTGCATAGTCAGTACACAACACTCCACTCATCTCAGTGCAGCAAACACTGGACAAGCAAGAAGCTTCAAACATTAAAACTATTTTAAGGGAGTCTGACAAATCTCTAAAGCTGATTTCCATGACACAAAATATGTAAAACAAAAATGTGACGAAGACCTGGGAGATGCTATTGATGAATGTATACAGATGTTAGAATGCCGAGTCATGCTCATATAATCTCAGATATAAATGACTGCAGTTTAAGACCATCCATAGAACGTACTATATATGCCAGTTAAACTGAATATCATACACTCAGAAATGTAATTCTGCTGGAGGTGTAAAACACAAAAAGGGGACATATTTGCATATATTATGGTGTTCTGATGGCTGGCTGAATTCTGGCAAAGACTATGTTCTTTTATCTCAGCATGTCCCTGTTTTTGTATGCTTGGAATTGTTGATACTGGAGACTTATCAGAAGAAACTGTTACCTAGCATTCATAGCGGCTAAGAAATGCTTTGCCATTAAGTGTAAGGTTGGTTATCCTCCAACAAAGTCACAATGGATAGCAGAAATGTCAAGTTATTTATCACTAGATTTGATTGATTACAAGATGAAGGGTATACTGTGCAACTTTCATAAGGTCTGATGCTTTGTATGGAATACTGTACAACAAAAGAAGTCTGTATTGAAAACATGCCCATGTCAGGGAAGACAGCTATTTAGGCAATCCCTAGCTGCTGTGCTGCTCAGTCCTGGCTCTGTGGGTCTGCTGTACTGATGGTAGTCTCTCTGGCCTTGGCCTAACACACCTGAAACCAATAATTAATGTTTCACTAATATCCTAAAGCTAAGTTGGGTGGGGCGCTGCAGGGCCGTGGACCCCAAGGGGCAGGACGGGGTGACCCAGCTATAGTGTGTGCAATTACAAAGAGCTTTACAGTATTATTAAGGCCTATGATATGAATTATATGGAGAATATACTGTTTCTGTGTGTTAATGTGTAGGTGAATGTGTGTTTTTATTAAACTTATGATTTCCAAACCCTTCCCTTGATACAGCCTAAAAAAAGATGAGAAGGAAGTTGTGTTGGAGAGAGAGTCGAGTTATTGACTAGACTGGTGAGGGTCGGCGTGCAGGCGGCTCGGGTGGGCTGAAATTTGATATAGAGGATGTCATAAAGACAATCAAAAGTTAGGTCTTTATACTTTATTTGTAAGAGCTGTTCACTTGTGATGCAATTGGTTAAAGGATTAACACAATATTGATTATTGAATTATCATTGATCTAGTTCAGTCTTATCACTGACAAATATTTAATTTAAAAAAATTATTTCACCTTTATCTAACCAGGTAARCTAGTTGAGAATAAGTTCTCATTTACAACTGCAACCTGGCCAAAATAAAGCAGCGCGACAGAAACAGTTACACATGGAATAAACAAGCATACAGTCAATAACACAATAGAAAAAAGGAAGTCTATATACAGTGTGTGCAAATGGCATGAGGTGGTAAGGCAATAAATAGGCCATAGTAGCAAAGTAATTACAATTTAGCAGATTAACACTGGAGTGATAGATGAGCAGATGGTGTGTAAGTAGTGATTCTGATGTGCAAAAGAGCAGCAAAGTAAATAAAAACAATATGGGGGATGAGGTAGGTAGATTGGGTGGGCTATTTACAGATGGACTACGTACAACGATCAGTTAGCAGCTCAGATAGCTGATGTTTAAAGTTAGTGAGGGAAATTGTAAGTCTCCTGCTTCAGCGATTTTTGCAATTCGTTCCAGTCCCTGGCAGCAGAGAACTGGAAGGCGGCCAAAGGAGGTGTTGGCTTTAGGGATGACCAGTGAGATATATCTGCTGGAGCGCGTGCTACGGGTGGGTGTCGTTATCGTGACCAGTGAGCTGAGATAAGGCGGAGCTTTACCGAGCATAGACTTATAGATGACCTGGAGCCAGTGCGTCTGGCGACGAATATGTAGCGAGGCCCAACCGACTAGAGCATACAGGTCGCAGTGGTGGGTGGTATAAGGAGCTTTGGTAACAAAACGGACGACACTGTGATAGACCACATCCAATTTGCTGAGTACAGTATTGGAAGCTATTTTGTAGATGACATCGCCGAAGTCGAGGATCAGTAGGATAGTCAGTTTTGCGGCGTGAGTGAAGGAGGCATTGTTGCGAAATAGAAAGCCGATTCTAGATTTGATTTTGTATTGGAGATGTTTGATATGAGTCTGGAAGGAGAGTTTACAGTCTAGCCAGACACCTAGGTATTTGTAGTTGTCCACGTATTCTAGGTTAGAACCGTCCAGAATAGTGATGCTAGTCGGGCAGGCGGGTGCGGGCAGCGAACAGTTGAAAAGCATGCATTTGGTTTTACTAGCGTTTAAGAGCAGTTGGAGGCCATGGAACGAGTGTTGTATGGCATTGAAGCTTGTTTGGAGGTTAGTTAAAACAGTGTCCAAAGAAGGGCCAGATGTATACAGAATGGTGTCGTCTGCGTAGAGGTGGATCAGGGAATTACCCGCAGCAAGAGCAACATCGTTGATATACACAGAGAAAAGAGTCGGCCYGAGAATTGAACCCTGTGGCACCCCCATAGAGACTGCCAGAGGTCCGGACAGCAGGCCCTCCAATTTGACACACTGAACTCTGTCTGCAGGCGAGGCAGTCATTTGAGAAACCAAGGCTATTGAGTCTGCCGATAAGAATACGGTGATTGATAGAGTCAAAAGCCTTGGCCAGGTCGATGAAGACGGCTGCACAGTACTGTCTTTTATCGATTGCGGTGATATCGTTTAGTAGCTTGAGCGTGGCTGAGGTGCACCCATGACCAGCTCGGAAACCGGATTGCATAGCGGAGAAGGTACGGTGGGATTCGAAATGGTCAGTGATCTGTTTATTAACTTGGCTTTCAAAGACTTTAGAGAAAGGCAGGGCAAGATGGATATAGGTCTATAACAGTTTGGGTCTAGAGTGTCTCCCCGTTTGAAGAGGGAGATGACCACGGCAGCTTTCCAATCTTTAGGGATCTCGGGACGATACAAAAGAGAGGTTGAACAGACTGGTAATAGGCGTTGCAACAATGGTGGCGGATAATTTTAGAAAGAGGGTCCAGATTGTCTAGCCCAGCTGATTTGTACGGATCCAGGTTTTGCAGCTCTTTCAGAACATCTGCTATCTGGATTTGGGTGACGGAGAAGCTGGGGAGGCTCGGGCAAGTAGCTGCGGGGGGTGCGGAGCTGTTGGCCGGGGTTGGGGTAGCCAGGAGGAAAGCATGGCCAGCCGTAAAGAAATGCTTATTGAAATGTTTGATTATCATGGATTTATCGGTGGTGACCGTGTTACCTAGCCTCAGTGCAGTGGGCAGCTGGGAGGAGGTGCTCTTGTTTTCCATGGACTTTACAGTATCCCAGAACTTTTTGGAGTTAGAGCTACAGGATGCAAATTTCTGATTGAAAAAGCTAGCCTTTGCTTTCCTGACTGACTGTGTGTATTGGTTCCTGACTTCCCTGAACAGTTGCACATCGCGGGGACTATTCGATGCTATTGCAGTCCGCCAGAGGATGTTTTTGTGCTGGTCAATGGCAGTCAGGTCTGGAGTGAACCAAGGGCTATATCTGTTCTTAGTACTACATTTTTTTAAAGGGGTATGCTTATTTCAGATGGTGAGGAAATTACTTTTAAATAACGACCAGGCATCCTCGACTGGCGGGATGTGGTCAATATCCTTCCAGGATACCCGGGCCAGGTCGATTAGAAAGGCCTGCTCGCAGAAGTGTTTTAGGGAGCGTTTGACAGTGATGAGGGGTGGTCGTTTGACCGCAGACCCATTACGGACGCAGGCAATGATCGCTGAGATCCTGATTGAAAACAGCAGAGGTGTATTTGGAGGGCAAGTTGGTCAGGATAATAGCTATGAGGGTGCCCATGTTTACAGATTTAGGGTTGTACCTGGTAGGTTTCTTGATCATTTGTGTGAGATTGAGATCTAGCTTGGGGTGTTAAGCATATCCCAGTTTAGGTCACCTAACAGAACGAACTCTGAAGACAGATGGGGGGCAATCAATTCACATATGGTGTCCAGGGCACAGCTGGGAGCTGAGGGGGGTCTATAACAGGCGGCAACAGTGAGAGACATTTCTTGAGATTGATTTTTAAAATTAGAAGCTCAAACTGTTTGGGCATAGACCTGGAAAGTATGACAGAACTTTGCAAGCTCTCTCTGCTATCTCTCATATTTAATAATGGTCTCTCATCTAGCTTGATGACTGTGGCATTTTTGCTTACTTTTTATTGTTCTAAATAGAGACGGCTAGAAGGGCCACGCATCATAATAGATTGCGTAGAAATTCAGGAAATGAGCATTAGATGCTCCAAAAATTGGGAGGACCATCAGACCAAGCCGTCCCCCTCACTTCTAAAACCAAAGTAGCGCCCCTGCATGAATCTTCTATTTGACATCAATTTACCAAAATGTCAGAAAAGCACAACAACCTACAGTTAGGATTCGTCCCTAATGATGGAAGTCCCAGAGATGAGGAATTGATTTCGATTGGCTAGCCAGAGGAGCGGACTTACTATGGCAACTTCCACAGCATCCTGATTGGTGTAGGAGAGGTCACACAGCACAAGGAGGGCGTGGTCTTTGGCCAGGGATCGGGTGGCAGGCAGGTACCTCAGCTCTGAACAGATGTTCTCCACCGTCGTGCCCTGGAGATAACACACAGATACACAATTTGTGAATGTAGGAGGAAAGCAACTTGCACCACAGGGCTTCCTATAAAGCTGGTACTTCCATTCTATGTGATAACATCAAACATCGATGTGTACAAAGATAAGACACTCACCACTGGCACTTTGGCCCGGTTGAAGATGAGTGTGATGCGGGCACAGTTGTTGTCCAGGTGCCCACTGTTGGGCTGGCACTTGGTGTGGTCGTGGTGTGTGGGCTCACCACTGCCCGAGGAGGACGAGCACACCCCCCAATGGTGGCAGGGGGGCGAGAAGCAGGCGAGGTAGCTGTGCTCCTGGCACACGCGCCCACCTGGGCCCGCCTGGGCACATTCATCACCCGTTGACTTTGGCGACCCTGGGAGAAGGCACGGCCGCCGCCCGCAGAGGACCTGTGGGGGGTCAAAGGTCAGAGGGAGGGGTCAACCACAAGCCTGTGGACCAATAAGAGGCCCAGTTTCAGTGTTTTACGCTCCAGGTATATAAGTCCCAATTTGTTTAATTTATTAGGAGTGAGTGTGTGTGCGGGCGCGATGTGCATGTGTGAATTAGGTGCGAGAGTACACTCACCTTGGTACACGCCACTTTGCCATCGACACAGTGGCAGTTGTTGCACTCCTCTTCCCAGCGACTGCCATGAAGGAACTGCAGGCCGGCATAGTGGCAGCTCTTCCCGATACCTATAACTACAAACGCGCACAGTAACACACTGCTGTCAATTAACTGAAAACTCAGAGGCTAAGGTCAATTGTGTCTAGGAAGACAGTAAGAGCATGTTGCCATAACAAGACATGAAGGCCTTGATTCTCTAATGAAGTGACACTCATCCTTGTGCGCGCATGTGTGTCACGAGGGGGGAGTGAGACTCACACTCTTGGCACTGTGGGCCCGTTCGCCCCAGTGGGCAGACGCAGCGGAAGCCGTTGATCTCATCCACGCAGGTGGCGCCATACGCACAGGGAGACGACTGGCACTCATCTATATCTGAACGAGAAGATGAGAGGAAGGGAGATTATTATTATTATAATAGATTTCTTTTTTGTATTTTAACCCCCCTTTTCCTCCCCAATTCCGTGATATGCAATTGGGATCCAAATCCGATCTTGTATCATCGCTGCAACTCCCCAACGGGCTCGGGAGAGGCGAAGATCGAGTCATTTGACCACGAAACATGACCAGCAAAACATGGCTTCTTAACACTCGCCCACTAAACCCGGAAGCCAGCTGCACCAATGTGTCAAAGGAAACAACGTTCTACTGCTGACTGAAGTCAGCCTGCAGGCGCCCGGCCTGCCACAAGGAGTAACTTGAACACGATGAGCCAAGTAAAGCCTCCCYGGCCAAACCCTCACGAAGCTGTGCCAATTGTGCGCCGCCCTATGGGACTCCCGGTCACGGCCGGGTGTGACACAGCCTGGGATCAAACCCGGGTCTGTAGTGACGCCTCAAGCACTGCCTTAGACCGCTGTGCCACTAGGGAGGTTTTACAGAAGTGTTTTTATGCTTTCTTAGACAGGCATGAAACAGATGGTGAGAGGAAGGATGGAGACCGATTGAACCACGGTATCCGGTGGGRAGGCATGTATATATGTGCTTGCCGGAAGTGTTAACCACTCGACTCTGGACACACTATGTGAGATTGATAGAAAGTTTGTGCTACTAAGGTACAAACGTTTCGTGTCGGTTTGAAGTACTCGGTTAACCCTYGTGTTAAGAGAAGGGATTAAGAGATGCTAGAACAAGGAGCAGAACAGGAACGAGTAGCTCCACCCTCTCCTTGCAAGTTATGAGCCAAATTTACCCTCCTGAAATTTGAATCAGACTAACACCTACAAAATCATAATTTGTCCAAATAACCTGTGACGAAAAACACAAACACTGGAACTACTGCTGCTAGTTCTCGCATTCAATTCCATTCAACAGATTCTATGGTAGTAAACTCAACAAAAAAAGAAACGTCCTCTCACTGTCAACTGCGTTTGTTTTCAAACTTAACATGTGGAAATATTTGTAAAAACACAAGATTCAGACAAACTGAACAAGTTCCACAGACAGGTGACTAACAAATGGAATAATGTGTCCCTGAACAAGGGGGGGGGGGGTCAAAATCAAAAGTCAGTCAGTATCTGGTGTGGCCACCAGCTGCATTAAGTACTGCAGTGCAACTCCTCATGGACTGCACCAGATATGACAGTTATTGCGGTGAGATGTTACCCCACTCTTCCACCAAGGCACCTGCAAGTTCCCGGACATTTCTGCAGGTAATGGCCCTAGCCCTCACCCTCCGATCCAACAGGTCCCAGACGTGCTCAATGGGATTGAGATCCGGGCTCGTCGCTGGCCATGGCAGAACACTGACATTCCTGTCTTGCATGAAATCACACATAGAACAAGCAGTATGGCATTGTCATGCTAGAGGGTCATGTCAGGGTGAGCCTGCAGGAAGGGTACCACATGAGGGAGGAGGATGTCTTCCATGTAACGCACAGCATTGAGATTGCCTGCAATGACAACAAGCTCAGTCCGATGATGCTGTGACACACCGCCTCAGACGGACCCTCCACCTCCATCCCCCTCCAGAGTACAGGCCTCGGTGTAACGCTCATTCCTTCGACGATAAAAGCAAATCCGACCATCACCCCTGGTGAGACAAAACCGCGACTCGTCAGTGAAGGGCACTTTTTGCCAGTCCTGTCTGGTCCAGCGACGGTGGGTTTGTGCCCATAGGCGACGTTGTTGCCGGTGATGTCTGGTGAGGACCTGCCTTACAACAGGCCTACAAGCCCTCAGTCTAGCTTCTCTCAGCCTATTACGGACAGTTTGAGCACTGGAGGGATTGTGCGTTCCTGGTGTTAATTCGGGCAGTCGTTGCCGTCCTGTACCGCAGTTGTGATGTTCGGATGTACCGATCCTGTGCAGGTGTTACACGTGGTCTGCCACTGCGAGGACGATCAGCTGTCCGTCCTGTAATGCTGTCTTATGCATCTCATAGTACGGACATTGCAATTTATTGCCCTGGCCACACCGAGTCAGTAGAAAGGCCTCTTTAGTGTCCTAAGTTTTCATAACTGTGACCTTAATTGCCTACCGTCTGTAAGCTGTTAGTGTCTTAACGACCGTTCCACAGGTGCATGTTCACTAATTGTTTATGGTTCATTGAACAAGCATGGCAAACAGTGTTTAAACTCTTTACAATGAAGATCTGTGAAGTTTTGGTTTTTATGATTTACATTTGAAAGACATGGTACTGAAAATGGGAAGTTTCTTTATTTGCTGAGGTTAGTTCTGTTTACATAGGTCTGTCCATAAGAGATTAGTGCCGACAAAAATTAAACATTGTTTTGACGGCAGATTTTAGGTGGGTACGTATCATTGAGACAAGGCACTTTTAAAGGACGGTTCAAAGGGGGCTGAAATAAATAAAATATTTTTATTTGTCACATACAGTTGAAGTCGTAAGTTTACATACACTTAGGTTGGAGTCATTAAAACTAGTTTTTCAACCACTCCACAAATTTCTTGTTAACAACCTATAGTTTTGGCAAGTTGGTCTGGACATCTACTTTGTGCATGACAAGTCATTTTTCCAACAATTGTTTACAGACAGATTATTTCACTGTATCACAATTCCAGTGGGTCAGAAGTTTACATACAGTAAATTGACTGTGCCTTTAAACCGCTTGGAAAATTCCCAAAAATGATGTCATGGCTTTGGATTATGATTGGCTAATTGACATTTGAGTCAATTGGAGGTGTACCTGTGGATGTATTTCAAGGCCTATCTTATAACTGTGAGAAGTATAATGTGAAATCAAAAGAAAATCAGCCAAGACCTCCAAAAATTTTAGACCTCCACAAGTCTGGTTCATCCTTGGGAGCAATTTCCAAATACTTGAAGGTACCACGTTCATCTGACAAACAATAGTACGCAAGTATAAACACCATGGTAGCACGCAGGCATACCGCTCAGGAAGGAGACGCGTTCTGTCTCCTAGAGATGAATGTACCATGGTACGAAAAGTGCAAATCAATCCCAGAACAACAGCAAAGGACCTTGTGAAAATGCTGGAGGAAACAGGTACAAAGGTATCTAAATCCACAGAAAACGATGTTATATCGACATAACCTGAAAGGCCGCTCAGCAAGGAAGAAGCAAACTGCTCCAAAACTGCCATTAAAAAGCCAGACTACGGATTGCAACTGCTCATGGGGACAAAGATTGTACTTTTTGGAGAAATGTCCTCTGTTCTGATGAAACAAAATAGAACTGTTTGGCCATAATGACCATCGTTATGTTTGGAGGAAAAAGGGGGAGGCTTGCAAGCCAAAGACCACCATCCCAACCGTGAAGCACGGGGGGTGGCAGCATCATGTGTGGGGGTGCTTTGCGACAGGAGGGACTGGTGCACTTCACAAAATAGATGGCATCATTACGCGAGAAAATTATGTGGATGTATTGAAGCAACATCTCGAGCCATCAGTCAAAAAAGTTAAAGCTTGGTCGCAAATGGGTCTTCCAAATGGAAAAATACCCCAAGCATACTTCCAAAGTTGTGGCAAAATGGCTTAAGGACAACAAAGTCAAGGTATTGGAGTGGCCATCACAAAGCCCTGACCTCAATCCTATAGAAAATGTTTGGTCAGAACTGAAAAAGCCGTGTGCAAGCAAGGAGGCCTACAAACCTGACTCAGTTACACCAGCTCTGTAGGAGGAATGGGCCAAAATTCACCCAAATTATTGTGGGAAGCTTGTGGAAGGCTACCCAAAACATTTGACGCAAGTTAAACAATTTAAAAAGGCAATGCTAACAAATACTAATTGAGCGTATATAAACTTCTGACCCAATGAGAATGTGATGAAAGAAACAAAAATTACTACTATTATGACATTTCACATTCTTAAAATAAAGTGGTGATCCTAACTGACCTAAAACAGGGAATTTTAACTTGGATTTAATGTCAGGAATTGTGAAAAACTGAGTTTAAATGTATTTGGCTAATGTGTATGTAAACATCTGACTTCAACTGTACATGTGTTTAGCAGATGTTATTGCGGGTGTATCGAAATGCTTGTGTTTCTAGCTCCAACATTGCAGTAATACCTAATAATTTCACAACAATACACACATCTAAAGTAAAGGAATTAAGAATATATAAATATTTGGGCGAGCAATGAGTGTCATTTTTCTGGCTTGGTCATTAAGAAATTCAAAGGCCATGACTGAAGCCAAATTAAAGTTGTGTTGTTTTTTTTTTTWAAGTGGAGATCTCTTGTGTGCGTGTTTGGATGTAGCATGCGTTTCTACATTCACTCTGCCAAAACAGTACACAGTCATTCACCATTCTAGATAACTTGACAGTTTAACCAAGTCTTGAGTCTTAAAGTCGCATTGGCTAGCTAGTGCTAGCCAACTTCTTTCGCCAATTATCTTCAGCTGGCTGCAGATCAACAATGGCAAAGTTGGTTTGATATTGGAAAGCCCATCTGAGGCTAGTTAGGGAGAGTCAATAAATTACACAATGTAAACGGGACAATATTTACATGTTGTTACTCATTAAATGCTTAAGTCATTGAAATTTGGAGCTATTGACTTTAAAATATTGTCCCATGTACGTGGGGTAATTAACTGATGGTCCCCAACCAGCACCATAGGGATATCGAATGTCAAACAAAATTAACCATGGGCATTACTATTAGATCGAATTGATGATCATTTGGGACCTATCAGCTGTGGGCAGGATTCAAATAAAACCAACCAAAGGAAAAATGTTACAGTACCCTTCATTCCATGATATACGATGTTTTCCTATCATCTCGTAAATCTGACTTTATGACCAAAATGTTCCTATTTAAACGAAACGTTGTAGTTAATTTTGACACTATAATAAATGTTTGACTCATATTCATGCCACATTGGCAGTTTTCAAAACGAGAAGATGCTTTTTAGGGGCAGTCACTCTTTAACGCTGACTAAATTCTAACAGTTTCTTGGTTATTTGGATGTCCAATATGCCACAATGTTAGAAGAGCATCTGATCTTACGCCTAGCCAGTGTGAGAAAGACTGTGTAAAAGTCTGAATGAAAGACAACCGCTAGCCATCTGACAAAGGCGAGAGAGGAGATAGGAATTTCAGGGTCATTGAATAATTAATCTACTCAGTTTATGTGCGTGCGCGTGTGCCTGAAAGACAGAGAAAGCTAGTTTGTGTGTGTGAGAGTATGTATGTGTGCGTCTGTGTGTGTGCGCGCGCTGAGGGAGGGAAAGAGGAAGGATGACCTCTACTCCCCTATAGGTCAAAGGGACGTGTCGCCCACCTTTCCTATGGCCCCTGTTCTTTCTGTCGTTGTCATGGTTACGTTTGTGGTGTCCGACAGCTCGGGTAGTTGATGCATGGTGTGTGTGAGAGTCAAAGGCCTGCTACACTGGACATTTCAATGAGCATAAGCAGCGTGTTCGCTCCAAGATGATTTGGATAACCGTATTGTGACTTACTGATACGACAGTCCGGTCCGGCGAACCCGGGGGCACACTCGCACCGAAACCAGTTGACACCGTCCACACAGATACCACCGTTGTAGCTGTAAAGAATGAGGGAGGGGAAAAAGAAAGAGGGAAGAGAAAGTGAGAGAACAGTGAGCGTGATGTTAGACAGGCCAAAAGAGAGCGCACCCGTCTTGACTCATTTCACACATAACAGCAAAGAGGAGAGAGTGCGAGTGTGTGTGTTGGGTTCCAAGTCACAAAGGCTAAATTCTGCTCATCAATACACACCTTTCAAATGCTAATATCTACCCCCCACCCATCAATCCAACCCCTTCACTCCTCCGTCCCCCTCTTGTGCTCCCTAGGTCAGCAGTGAAGAATGGAGGGGAGGGCAGGAGAAGAGAAGGGGAGGTGGAGGAGAGGTTGCTCCCCCGTTGTCCCTCTATGGGGGAGGTGGGGGGACTCATTTAAGGCCCCCAGAGCCTCCATTGTCACCACCCGTTCATTTAAAACCAACGCTGGGTTTCGGATTAAGGAACATCTTTCCTGTATTTTACGAGCTGGGGGGGCTGGGGGTGTTGAGACAATTCATGGTGGTTGTTGTACAGCAAAGGGGAGGGTCAAAACAGAGAAAAGGCATGACACCACACCAGTCTTTACAAGGGGGGAGGAGAGGAGGAAATGCACGTACCAGGGGTGAGGGTTACAGTCGTTGGTGTCTGTGGAGAAAAATACAAGATAAAGCCATAAGAAAGTGAAAATCATGCTAATATATATATATATATATGACTCTAAAATGGCAAAATCTTTAAGTTGCATAAGTGCATTCGAGTCAGGAGGGGGCCCTTGAAATAGATATATCTACATGGACATGTGCAGGAGTAAGATTGAGGCGCTGAGAAAAACTCTGGGTTTTGTTTATCTTGAAGTGTACACTCGTTCACTACTTCAAACAAATCTAAAAGCATTGGATTGGTGGATGCATGGGATAGAGGGTGTTTCCACCATATTTCTTATACCAGTAATTTCCTTTCAAATAAGTGAAGACGTCCACACTTTGGGAGTAAAGAGATAATTGGGACGTAGCATCTACGTGCGACACTGGTGGCAGCGGTGGGATACACTGGTGGCAGCGGTGGGATACACTGGTGGCAGCGGTGGGATACACTGGTGGCAGCGGTGGGATACACTGGTGGCAGCGGTGGGATCTAAGCCGCGACTTACTTTGGGCGCAGGTGGGGCCCTCCCAGCCCTCTTTGCAGATGCAGGTGAAGGCGTCGCCGCCTCCCACACAGGTGCCTCCGTTGGAGCAGGGGCTGGACGCACACATGCTGTTCTTGGCTGGAGTGGAAGGGACGMCAAAAATATATATATAATAATAAAGTGGTGAGACACGATATGATACAGACAGAACACATTGAATCGATAGAGACGAGACAGACTGGGATACAAACAGAGAGCTATTCAAATAATGCATAAAAGCACCCCCCCCCCTCACCTGTGTTACAGGTACTGCCGCCCCTCCCAGGGGGACAGGCACAGCGGAAAGCATCCCCGTGGTCATAGCAGGTGCCCCCGTTACTGCAGGTGTTGGCGTCACACTGACTCTCACCTGTGTGCAGACACATTTTATATGTCATAACGAAGATGCTTAGACCCAATAGACCTCGGTCTGTCCAATATAAATTATACAATTCATTTCATTCAACACATCTGATTAGCACACACGCAGACATGACATTTTTTTGCCACTTGTCTTTCAGACAAGTAGGACAGATTTTTTTACTCGTCAGAAAACTCAAGGCTCAAAAAGGTTTAACACCATAGGCCAAAAGGATGATTGAGAATTGTGTTGTGTGACTAGGGTAGCAAAATTCCAGTAATTTTGGCAAAATTCCAGTAATTTTGGCAAAATTCCAGTAATTTTGGCAAAATTCCAGTAATTTTGGCAAAATTCCAGTAATTTTGGCAAAATTCCAAATTTCCTACTTACTCTCTCCTGAATCTTCCAACCGGGAGTTCTTGAAAAACTGTGGATTTTGGAAAGATTCCCAGAATTTTGCAACCCTATGTATGATGCTAGGAAATACTTCATAAAATAATATCTGGATGACACTTGAATCCGCTTTCATTCAGAGTAGCCTAATTGTTTGATATTGATTTTTTTTCTTGTCCATTTGGACAACATAAATCTATAATCTGCTTGCCTGAATTTTTATTTATTTTTTWACTTTCCCTGGGCAAGCGGAAATGCGTTAATGTCGAGCCCTGCACACACACTTACGGGAGTGGCAGGTCTTGCCCTTCCAGTTGTTGGTACACTCGCAGTAGAAGTCGTTGACCAGATCCACACAGAAGCCACCATTCTTACACGGGTTACGGTTGCACTCGTTCACATCTGAGGAGGAAGGAAGGAAAATAAATGTTTATGGCTGTGTTATGAGGAGGAAGTGAATGGGAGGTAAAGGAAGATTGACAAAGGGGAGGAAGAGTAGTATGGCGAAGAGGAGAAAGACGAGGAGGATGAGAAGATAGAGTAGGAGAAGAACGACAGGGGGAAAAGGGTAGGAAGAGAAAAATTGGAGCAGGAGGATACAAAAAGTATGAGGAGAAAGAGGAGAGCCAACTTACTAAGGTCGCAGAGCCGGCCCTCCCATCCATCAGGACAGAAGCACTGGAAGGAGTTGACCCCGTCGATGCAGGTGCCTCCGTTCCGACACGGGCTACTCACACAGTCGTTCACGTCTAAAATAGAAAATATGCATTCTATTTTTTGCCTTTATTTATCCAGGAAGTCCCATTGAGGTCAGAACAGGGGTTATCAAACTATTTGGGCCTGGGACCCCTTTATAGCAAATTCATCAGGGACCTCAGAGCATGGTGAGACTATTTAGCAGTTTAAGCTAAAATTGCAGTGCATTTACGCTGAAAATAACATTTTTAGGGCATACAAGAAGTATTGAGTTGAAAACTGGATCAATGATGAGAGTACTGTGGATCCCTGTGAGCCTCCCAGGCCCTGTTGTGCATCTAAGGGTAGCATACATTGTAGATTATCTATATTACATTGCAAAGTTTGCACCCTCAACTTATTTCACAAAACACTTGGCCAAATCTGTTATCTGTAGTTCCTTGCAATATTTATATAAAAAAAAAAGATTACATAAAAAAAAAAAAAAAAAGGCAGCGGACCCCTTGCAGTACCGCCACAAGCCCCTAGGGTTCCTCGGAACCACTGGGTCAGCAGACCTCTTTTACAAGGGAGACATGTCCCAATAACAATAACATTGCTTTGTCCTGAAGTGTGCACTCATTCACTACTTCCCACAAACCTAAAAGCATTGGATTAGTGGATGCATGGGCTAGTGGGAGTTTCTAACATTTATTATACTACTCTGTACTAGTTCTCTTGCAAATCAGTGAAGGGAATTGAACAAAAACACCTTGGTAAGAAGGAAAGATAAGTAAGACATAGCCCTAGACTAGAGTGGTTGCCACCACCACTGAATGAGATCCTCAGGAAGCGATACCCAGTTAGGCAGGCTGTCAGACATGCAGAGAGACCGTGTCCAGCTGGAAAAACTGGTTGCATTAATATAAGACATTGTAATTTTATGCCATCATGGTCAAGTTGTATACCAGATGTATAAGGACGTTAACAGCTTTTTTACCGACCAAAAKAATTGCTGTAATTTTTCAAATTTGTGGTTAGATTTTTATTTATTTAACCTTTATTTAACCAGGAAGGCTAGTTGAGAACAAGTTCTCATTTACAACTGCGACCTGGCCAAGATAAAGCAAAGCAGTGCAACAGAGAGTCACACATGGAATAAACAAACACAGTAGAAAAAGTATATATAGTGTGTGTGCAAATGAGGTAGGATAACGAAGTTAAGGCAATAAATAGGCCATAGTGGCGAAATAATTACAATATAGCAATTAAACACTGGAGTGATAGACGTGCAGAAGATGAGTGTACAAGTAGAGATAATGGGGTGCAAAGGAAAAATAAATAATAGATAACAGTATGGGGATGAGGTAGTTGGATGGGCTATTTACATATGAGCTATGTACAGGTGCAGTGTTCTGCTCTGACAGCTGGTGCTTAAAGCTAGTGAGGGAGATATGAGTCTCCAGCTTCAGTGATTTTTGCAGTTCGTTCCAGTCATAGGCAGCAGAGAACTGGAAGGAAAGGGGGCCGAAGGAGGAATTGGATTTGGGGGTGACCAGTGAAATATACCTGCTGGAGAGCATGCTACGGGTGGGTGCTGCTATGGTGACCAGTGAGCTGAGATAAGGTGGGGCTTTACCTAGCAAAGACTTAGATGACCCGGAGCCAGTGGGTTTGGCGACAAATGTGGCAAGGGCCAGCCAACGAAAGCATACAGGTTGCAGTGGTGGGTAGTATATGGAGCTTTGGTGACAAAACAGATAGACTGCATCCAATTTGCTGAGTAGAGTGTTGGAGGCTATTTTGTAAATGACATCGCCGAAGTCAAAGATCGGTAGGATAGTCAGTTTTACGAGGTTATGTTTGGCAGCATGAGTGAAGGATGCTTTGTTCCGAAATAGGAAGCTGATTCTAGATTTAATTTTGGATTGGAGATGCTTAATGTGAGTCTGGAAGGAGAGTTTACAGTCTAACCAGACACCTAGTTATTTGTAGTTGTCCACATATTCTAAGTCAGAACCGTCCAGAGTAATGATGCTGGGCGGGCGGGCAGCGATCGGTTGAAGAGCATGCATTTAGTTTTACTTGCATTTAAGAGCAGTTGGAGGCCATGGAAGGAGAGTTGTATGGCATTGAAGCTCGTCTGGAGGTTAGTTAACACAGTGTCCAAAGAAGGGCCAGAAGTATACAGAATGGTGTCGACTGCATTGAGGTGGATCAGAGAATCACCAGCAGCAAGAGCGACATCATTGATGTATACAGAGAAGGGTCGGCCCGAGGATTGAACCCTGTGGCACCCCCATAGAGACTGCCAGAGGTCCGGACAGCAGGCCCTCCGATTTGACACACTGAACTCTATCTGAGAAGTAGTTGGTGAACCAGGCGAGGCAGTCATTTGAGAATCCAAGGCTGTTGAGTCTGCCGATAAGAATGTGGTGATTGACAGTCGAAAGCCTTGGCCAGGTTGATGAATACGGCTGCACAGTGCTGTCTCTTATCGATGGCGGTTATGATATCGTTTAGGACCCTGAGCGTGGCTGAGGTGCACCCATGACAGGCTCGGAAACCAGATTGCATAGTGGAGAAGGTACGGTGGGATTCTAAATGGTCGGTGATCTGTTTGTTAACTTGGCTTTCGAAGACCTTAGAAAGGCAGGGTAGGATAGATAGGTCTAACAGTTTGGGTCTAGAGTGTCTCCCCCTTTGAAAAAGAAGATGACTGTGGCAGCTTTCCAATCTTTGGGGATCTCAGACGATACGAAAGAGGTTGAACAGGCTAGTAATAGGGGTTGCAGCAATTTCGGCTGATAATTTTAGAAAGAGAGGGTCCAAATTTATACTGATTTGTAGGCTCCAGATTTGGCAGCTCTTTCAGAACATCAGCTATCTGGATGGCCAGCAGTAGAAAAATGCTTATTGAAATTCTCAATTATTGAGGATTTATCGGTGTTGACAGTGTTTCCTAGCCTCAGTGCAGTGGGCAGCTGGGAGGAGGTGCGCTTATTCTCCATGGACTTTAGTGTCCCAGAACTTTGGAGTTTGTGCTACAGGATGCAAATTTCTGTTTGAAAAAGCTAGATAGTGTAGTCAACCAGAAAACATAATTTTCAGGCTGTCACCTGGTTAAGACTTCCTGTCTCAAATGTATATACTCTTGGCAGTAGGTGCCACTGAAAAAGGGCTGAAGTCAATTCAAATTTAATTTGAAATTGCTTCAATTTTTAAATTGGAATTGAAATTTAGACTGAATCAGAATTGAAGAAGAAAACCATGCTTGGAATGGAATTAAAATATATATWTTTTTTTAAACATCAAAAACTTGAATATTATAATTGTTGAAATTCCAGTTAATGGAGTTAATGCATTTAGAATAAATGTTTATGACTATCGCTAAAAACAGAATAAACGCTTTTTGATTTAAATACAGTGTCGTCAAAGTATTCACACCCCTTGACTTTTTCCACAGTGTTACAAAGTGCTATTAAAAAAGGATTTAATTGTCATTTTTTGTGAACAATCTATACAAAATACTCTGTCAAAGTGTAATAAAAAACGTGTTAAAAAAAATATATATCTTATTAGATACGTATTCAACCCTCTGAGTCAATACATGTTAGATTCACCTTTGGCAGCGATTACAGCTGTGAGTGTTTCTGGGTAAGTCTAAGAGCTTTCCACACCTGGATTGTGCAACATTTGCCCATTATTCTATTAAAAACAGCAATCTCTGTCAAATTGGTTGTTRATCATTGCTAGACAACCATTTTCAGGTCTTGCCATAGATTTTCAAGACGATTTAAGTCAAAACTGTAATTCACCCACTCAGGAACATTCACCGTCTTCCTGGTAAGCCACTCCAGGGTAGACTTGGCCTTGTGTTTTTAGGTTATTGTCCTGCTGTAAGGTGAATTCATCTCCCAGTGTCTGGTGGAAACAACCAGGTTTTCCACTAGGACTTTGCCTGTGCTTAGCTCCAGTCCTTAACGATTACAAGCATACCCATAACATGATGTAGCCACCACTATGCTTGAAAATATGGAGTGGTACGCAGTAACACTTTGTATTCAGGATGAAAAGTGAATTATTTTGCCACATTTTGCAGTATTACTTTAGTGTCTTGTTGCAAACAGCATGCACGTTTTGGGATATTTTTATTCTGTACAAGCTTCCTTATTTTCACTGTCAATTATGTTAGTATTGTGGAGTAACTACAATGTTGATCCATCCTCAGTTTCTCCTATCACAACCATTACATTCTGCAACTGTTTTAAAGTCACCATTGGCCTCATGGTGAAATCCCTGAACGGTTTCCTTCCTCTCCAGCAACTGAGTTAGGAAGGACACCTGTATCTTTGTAGTGACTGGGTGCATTGATACACCATCCAAAGTGTAATTAATAACTTCACCATGCTCAAAGGGATAATCATTGTCTGCTTTAAAAAAATATTTAATAAATGTAATCTGTGCCCTTCTTTGCGAGGCTTTGGAAAACCTCCCTGGTCTTTGTGGTTGAATCAGTGTTTGAAATGGATTGTTCGACTAAGGGACCTTACAGATAATTGTGTGTATGGGGCTCAGAGATAAGGTATTAATCTAAAAAAATCCTGTAAAACAGTCAATGCAAATTATGTGACTTGTTAAGCACATTTTTACTCCTGAACGTATTTAGGCTTGCCACAATAACAGGGTYGAATACCTACGGACTATTTGTAAACATAAATAAACAAAAGAACATAATTCCACTTTGACATTATGGGGTATGAAAAAAATCAAGTGGTATTAATACTTTGAAGGAACTGTACCTACAGTAGAAAATTAGATCCTAATTGAGCAAATTACACTCACTGAAGTATCTGACATAGCGAATAGGCTACCAGTGCGGCAAGTGCTGCTGGCYAGCTACATGTTGAGAGAAGACTTGAAATACACAAGATGGTGGTGGTCACACATTGTTGGACTACTTCATGGAGCAAAAAAACAATTCATTTTAATAACACTTCTCTGAATTCGTAACAGACCCCCCTGCAACTGGACAATGACATTGAGACTAGAGGTCGACTTAAATCGGCCATCCCGATTAATCGGGGCCGATTTCAAGTTTTCATAACAATCGGAAATCGGTATTTTTGGGCGCCGATTTGCCGATTTTTATTTATTTTGTATTTGTATTTTTTTTACACCTTTATTTAATCATTATTTAACTAGGCAAGTCAGTTAAGAACACATTCTTATTTTCAATGACGGCCTAGGAACGTCTTGCAACCTTACAGTTAACTAGTCCAATGCTCTAACACTGATTACATTGCACTCCACGAGGAGCCTGCCTGTGCCGCGAATGCAGTAAGCTAAGGTAAATTGCTAGCTAGCATTAAACTTATCTTATAAAAAACAATCAATGACTGTCATTGCTCCAATGTGTACTTAACCATAAACATCAATACACAAGTATATATTTTTAAACCTGCATATTTAGCTAAAAGAAATCCAGGTTAGCAGGCAATATTAACCAGGTGAAATTGTGTCATTTCTCTTGCGTTCATTGCACGCAGAGTCAGGGTATATGCAACAGTTTGGGCCGCCTGGCTCTTTGCGAACTAATTTGCCAGAGTTTTACGTAATTATACATAACATTGAAGGTTTTGCAATGTAACAGGAATATTTAGACTCATGGATGCCACCCGTTAGATAAAATACGGAACGGAATAAACGTTTTGTTTTCGAGTTGATAGTTTCCGGATTAGTCAAAGGTATATGGTTTAGAGAGAAATAGTCAATGCGTTATAATTCCTGTAATAACTTGCGGCTGAACTTGAAAGGGGTTTCTTTATTATTTTACCGTTCATGTCTTCCATAGAGAATGTCTTGATCTACTTCAAATAAGGTCTGTGTTTCGTGCAGGCTTAAACGGCCTTGACGTTTTGATACCCGTGTAAATCTCACTAGGATAAGGTAACGTTTGTCAACATATTTTCATAAATCCACTCTACAATTTTTTTTATCTTCGCTTATATTTAGCCAATATTGATCAGAGTTACCTTGTCCTATGGATATCTACACAGTTATAAAATTGGCATGGTGGTGTAAGCCTACACGAAACACAGACCTTATTTGAAGTGAATCTAAAAATAATCTATGGCATAAATGAAGGAACCCGCTTTTCAGATTTTGCTAGGTGTCATGGCAATTATGACTCGCACTTTGGTCGTCAATTCTTACCATGCCCATTATTAAAATAGGATTTCCTGCATATAGAAATGACAGTTTTTGTTTTCAACATTCATCACAGGTAACTTAAACTCTATTTTTATTCAAACAGTTGAGAGAGATATATATATATATATCAAACACATTTTTTTAAATTTTAATTATACAATCGGCCGATTAATAGGTATCGGCTTTTTTTGTCCTCCAATAAATCGGTATCGGCGTTGAAAAATCATAATCGGTCGACCTCTAATTGAGACTCCGGTTTCCACGAATGGAGGACAAAGACCGTACCGCCAAGTTAAGGTTGGTCGAAAATTCTCTATGCTACACCAAACAGTACCTAACCTGTAACTCCCAGTATAATGGATACCAATTTTTTKGGGGGGGTTAAATCACATTATCTGGTGTTACAATCTATTGCTAGTAACTTTGACTTAAACTAAATGGTTGCCAACACATGGCTAACATTTGTTTAACCAGCTAAACAGCTGCTCTAAGCGAAAGTGTTCGGAGTTACTTTTCTAGCTAATAGGCTGTGTTAGTTGACACACTTCCTCTTCCAATTATGTGAGGAGGTCAAAATAATAAAAAAACGATCTACCAAATCAATTCAGTTTAAAACGTTGATTACTTCTCCTTTCCATTATCATTCACCTGGTAAGTAAACTGTTTTATTACGTATGTTGTGTGTCCCTGGGTTACCGGTTTGCCTGGGAGGGGGTACCTAGGCAAGGACAAGTTGAAGACCACTGCCTTAATACAACGCAGGCTTGCATAAAACAGTGCTAGTTTACGGAGATCAGTTTAACTCCAATTGGAATCAAATCAGAGAGAATTTCTAGGAATTGGGAAAGTGCACCATTCACCTCATGTGGAAGGTATGGAAAATTAAAAAATCAGTACAAACATTTCAATAACGGGTGCAATACGCTCAACCACTGACTAGGGATGTGCACGGTTATTTGAATAGCCAAACAGACGTTAGTATTCAAATACTAATAATACTATACATTTTATAATTGTAAGCCTATTTTAACACTGAAGTATTTTTTTAATAAAAAAAATAAAAACATACCATAACATTTCAAATGATTAATTTGATAAAACAAACCTTTAAAATGTAGTTTGACATGCACCCCATAAAACAGGTAGATAACCAGTAGCCTTCAGGTGTGTAGCTTGTTGTTTATGTTGGCCAATCAAAATCGGCAAAGAGGCTCAACGTGTAGCAAGTGGAGTGAGTTCACTAAAACAATATAAGACAGAGTACAATTATGGAATTAAAAAGTTTGAGAAATAAGGAGTAGGCCACATCAAGCAAACGGTAGGTTTTTAATCGGAATGGGGTTGGGGGGGAAGCGCAGAATGTGGCCTCAATTAGCCTAGCAAGCTATAGCTGGCTTAGCTAGGCTACTCCAGTTAAGACATGCACTGTTATATGTGGTAATAAATAACATTGTGGCTACTACAAGTTGGCTAGTCTTGGCTGTAGCCGAGTTTCCTTGGCGTTCTCTCCCCCTCCGTCTGCTCGCACCCATCTCTCACACACGCACACAACGCCCCCTCCGCAGCTACATGTGTGAAGTTACTGCCTTGATTTATGTATACCCTGTATTAAGATTTACACAGACTAAAAGTAAATTCCACACAAATGTTTAGTGACCAATGTCTTTTAATAATACTTTAATAAATAAAAAAATACAAATAATAATAGAGTAGAATTCCACTCTACCTTTCGTATTTTTGCTTAATTTAGATAAACAGATTGGGTGAGCATAAAGAGGGAGTCATTGAATGAAAGGTTCAGACAGGAATTGAAACCTGGTCTCCAGTGGGGAAGTATTTTGCATTTACAGCATTATCCCATGCTGTTCAAATTAAAACAGCTTTTATTTAGTCAATAGCTTTGCCTAATAACAGATGTGCATAAAAAAATTGACATCTTTATGCAGCTTTGCCATAGGATGGTTTAATATTGATTATAATGTTTTAAAGCTTTATGATTATGTTTAAAAACATTGTATTATTTTATATATTTTATGTTATACAAACTTCCAAAGTTCCTGAAAAGTGTAATTCGGGGTGCATTTAAGGTTTCCAGGAAAATGACCCCAAAAAGAGTAAAGGTCAAGTCTTTCAAACTTGCCATGCATTGAGGTAGTTGGGTTGAGTTTGGCTTGAGTTGAAAGAAGTAAAGGAATTGACATTCAGGGAATGGGTCAAGAGGGAATTGAATTGATGGCAGAATATTGAATTTACTCAATTGAACTACTCAGGGAAAGAAAAGCTAATTGGAATTTAATTTGTGGAATTTACCCCAACCCTGGCCACTGAAGCCCGGGTCACATGAGCAGACATACAGACAAAGACAGGAGACAGACACTCTTGAGGCAGTAAATGCGACTGAAGCCCTGGTCTAAGTTTGGGTGGCATCTAGATTTTCAGACCGTCATACCGTTTCTGTACCATACTGGGGAATACGGTATTACCGGAAGTGCACACAAGGGGATAAATGATTTATTTTTGACACACAAAACAATTTAGCCAATAGGGATGTTGATCCAGGGAGGGGATTGAATGTCTCTGCTTTAGCCAAGAAGCTTGATCTTGACATCTAACCACTTAGTAAGTTAGCAATCCAAGTGCATAGCTGGAGCCCTGTGCTGGATATAGTTATAAGCACCAAACACTTTTATATACTGTATAACGAGGTATTGTTATACAGTATAAAAGTGATTTACTTTTCTGCTCACCAGTATTTCTACTTGCACATCACCATCTGTTCATCTATCACACAAGTGTTAATTTTCTAAATTGTAATTACTTCGCTATATGGCCTATTTATTGCCTTACCTCCTCCCGTCATATGCTCACACTGTATATAGACTTTCTTTTCACCCCCCTATTGTGTTGTTGTTTATTCCATGTGTAACTGTTGTTTGTGTCTCACTGCTTTGCTTTACCTTGGCCAGGTCRCAGTTGTAAATGAGAACTTGTTCTCAACTAGCTTACCTGGTTAAATCAAGGTGAAATAAATAAAGAATAAAAAAATTGCCCAAGCAAGAACAGACCGATGGTAGACATGCAGACCGACAGAGAAAGGCAAAGTGGTACGTACTTTCGTGGCAATAGGTGCCGCTGAAGCCGGAGTCACAGGAGCAGGTGAAGTTGCCGCGGGGCTGGCTGATGCAGCGTCCCCGGGGGCCACACACGTTGGACGAGATGTGACGAACACCGCCCGCGGAGTCGTTGGTTGCCACGACAATGGTGCAGCTGTCAATTACTGAGAGAAAAAAAACAGGAGGGATGAATGAGGTGTCTGCATCTACCTGATCCGGTGTCTAGTTCCCCTAGGTACAGATCTAAAAATCAGCTTCACCTATTAGTGGGGGAAATGCAAAAAAAACCTGACCCAAGACCTGAGTCTAGGGGCAACTCCCTAATACTCTGGGGCTCTGGCAAGTTCAATCTTAGTAACTGATTTGGAATCAGCCTTTTAAATTTCCATTCGGGCATTATGTATAGGGAACAAAACAACAAAAACCAGTCCAGAATCAGTCAGTGTGTGTGGCTCTACCTTGGCAGGGGGTGGTCCTGCAGTGGTCCCTGAGGTGGGCACAGGTCTTGCCCTCGTAGCCATCGGGACAGGCGCAGTAAAAGTCACCCGTTAGGGCGTGGCACGGTGCCTCGTTCTCACAGGGGGTGGGCTCACACGGGTCTGAAGGAGACCAACCTGGGACCTGCGGGGAAGGGAAGGAGAACGTTCAAACATGCAAGCATGTACACAAACAAGTTCAACACATCTGCATGCACGCATTCACACGTACAAACAAGTTTTACATTTGTACTTTGTTTCATTTATTTTATCCACTTTATGCAAGTACTTCAGATAATGAATCCTTGCCACCCAGTATGGACAGAAATGGTATAAGTGAGTTTGAGAGTGTGGGAGAGAAAGAAAGTGTGTGAGAGGCCTTGCAACACTTTACACAAGTTGTTCTTTAAGTATATAGATAAACACAAAGGGGTAAGCTGTGGAAGCCTGGCATAAGCTCAGAGGTACCTGAAGATCACCAACACATCTGTGTGTGGAGGTAGTTTGTGTGTGTGTGTGTGTGAATGAAAGTTAAATTAATTAAAACCACACACACACAACCAGATCGTCCTCGGTGACATGGCAGCGGCTCCAGTTTCTACATTTTCTCTGTGTTCTCAGGGCATCAAGAGGGGGAAAATTCACAACAAAAACCGCAGTGTAAACCATGGGGTACAACTCACTGCCATTTAAGGCACTGAGTCGGTCAGTAGTGTGGTGCAACGGGGTGGGCTGATTCACTTGGGTCATGGTTCTCTCCTGGTCATGGTGCTCTCACACAGATTAATACACACGCGGACACAGAAACTTGCACACGCACCCAACTTGTTTATTTGACTATCTGATGGGGCAGAGATGTATTTATTCTATTCTGTTCTGTTTAAAGGCTTCTCAGTGCTGTGGCCATGAAAAGTATGTGTGGGATGTAAACTGAGGGGTCTGAGGGCTAAAGGCTGGGACAAGCCCCATAAATCTAAGCCCCTCCACAGAAGAGGAAGAACACTTAAACCCCCTGTCTTTCAAACAGCCCATCCAAAACCACCTGTAATGCACGTCTCACACGCCCGATCCCAAATCAACTTGGTGTGCAGAAGGACATAGGTGTTAAAAGGGTGGGATAGGTGTGTTAAGAGATAGTGTCAGGCATGCCAATTGCATAGATGTGTCATAGCTGTGCCTAGGCCTGTCATGGGTATGCCATACAAGTGTAGTAGGAAGGCAGGGGAGAAAGTAAGCCGGTATAACATGAGCCTATCACAATAATTAAAACAAAATGTCAAGAAAACTGTAGGCTATTACTTAACATTACCACTTCAGCCACATGAAATGAGCGAATTGTCTTGAAACCGGGTTGTATATGCTCAAAATTGCGTTGTGCTTCSATGAAAACTCGTACATCTGGCGGAAATTAGTTGCCGATACAGAGACGCACGGACACCAGGGGATGCATGAAGTATAGGCCTAATGACGATCACAAAACGTCATTACAATACACGTAGGTGTTTTGTAACAGAGGTCTCTTTCCATTCATCAAATTGCGAGTGCACAATGCACTGTTTGGATGTTGTAATCATTTTGTGAGTGGACAAAATTGCACGGGTAGCCTACAGGAGGGATTTTTTTTGAAAACATTGACTGATTGTGTTTATGCCACATTAAAATATGTTAAAAGTTATAATATAGGGATCATAGGACATAGAATTACATAGGCCTAGAATCGCTATGATAACCTAGGCTAACAACAAACAGTGTGCAAGCGCTTGCACACATAGGGATTCCCGTACCTGTAAAAAACGAAATAGGAGTGTCATATGTACAGTATGTTGAACATGTGTAGGAGTTTATAGTGTCATCATGTATGCGGTCTGAGTTTAGCAGGAGTGCATAGGGAAGTCATACGCATGTTGTGTTMGTGTAGCAGGAGTGCATTTGTGACATATCAATGCAATACAAGTGTAATAGGAGTGTCATATGAGTGTAGTAAGTATCATACGTATGTCACACGATGGTGATAGGCGTGTAAGAATAGAGCCACAATTCCAGGACAGGCATAATCGTAGCTTCTCAATGCCCTGGAGTGACTGAGTGGGCACAGGGCCATAGTCGAGTTGCCTCATTCAAGAGAGTTCGTATTTATAGCCTTTTACGCCAAGTACAGGACTGGGCTCACAACCAGTACTGTCTGCCGTTCAGTCAAAGCAAAACAGTACAGCGCTGTCTCTGTGTGTGTATAGTTCTAGGTGTGCGTGCGTGTCAATTCCCTTATGCGGGAGTTTTGTTTTGACTGAATTCAGGATATACCGTTGTTTTTAATCTCACCGTAAAAAGACTGTGCGCAATATATATATATATATATAAAAAATAAAAAAATCTCTAATTGGAGGGTCAGATATAAATTTGCTGTGTGTGTCACCAAAAGGACCAACACTTTAGAGCAGCGGAAACTGGTCCCAAGACTTCGGCCTTTGAACTAAAGGCTCACCTCACACAGTTCCCCGGAGAACTTGGTCGGGCACTCGCACACAAAGCCGTCCAAAACGTTGTGGCAGCGCCCACCGTTCTGGCAGGGCCCACTCGCACACCTGTTCCGCTGGATCTCGCAATGAGTGCCCACAAAGCCTGACAAGCACTGACAGAGGTATCCCCTGGGCCCTTCCTGAAGGGAGATGGTGGGAAAAGAGATATATCTGACATAGATCTAACACATGAGAATCCTATAGGACAGGGTATGACCTGCTAACAGGTAAAGGATAAGTAGAATGYAAGAGAAAGTACTTGACAGTATGTGATATGGATCCATGGTTAACAGGATATCTAGGTGAGCATGTCCTCTAGGGTTCAGTCTAAGAGCCTTCTTAACCTCCATTTACATACTACCTCTTGGTCATAGAGTACCAGTCAAAAGTTTGGACACGCCTACTCATTCAAGGGTTTTTATTTTGACCATTTTCTACATTGTAGAATAGGGAAGACATCAAAACTATGAAACGCATATGGAATCATGTTGTAACATTTAAAAAATAAAAAGGGTTAAACAAATCCAAATAATTTTATATTTGAGATTCTCCAAAGTAGCCACCCTTTCTCTCAACCAGCTTCACGTGGAATGCATTTCAATGAACAGGTGTGCCTTGTTAAAAGTTAATTTGTGGAATTTCTTTCCTTCTTAATGCGTTTGAGCCAATCAATTGTGTTGTGACAAGGTAGGGGTGGTATACAGAAGATTGCCCTATTTGATAAAAGACCATGTCCATATTATGGCAAGAACAGCTCAAATAATCTAAGAGAAACGACAGTCCATCTTTACTTCATGACATGAAGGTCTAAAGTTTCTTCAAGTGCAGTCGCAGAACCCAAGCGTTATGATGAAACTGAGGACCGTCACAGGAAAGGAAGACCCAGAGTTACCTCTGCTGCAGAGGATAAGTTCATTAGAGTTACCAGCCTCAGAAATTGAAGAATTTATTTGGGCTGCAGAGTTCAAGTAACAGATACATCAACTGTTCAGAGGAGACTGAATCAGGCATTCATGGTCAAATTGCTGCAAAGAAACCACTACTAAAGGACACCAATAATAACATGAGACTTGCTTGGGCCAAGAAAGATGAGCAATGGACATTAGACCGGTGGAAATCTGTCCTTTGGTCTGATGAGTCGAAAAATTTGAGACTTTTGGTTCCAACCGCCATGTTTTTGTGAGACGCTGAGTAGGTGAACGGATGATCGCTGCATGTGTGGTTCCCACCAGGAAGCAGGTGTGATTTGCTGGTGACACTTAGTGATTTCTTTAGAATTTAAGGAACCCTTAACCAGCATGGCTACCAAAGCATTCTGCAGCGATACACCATCCCATCTGGTCTGCACTTTGTGGGACAATAATTTGTTTTTCAACAGGACAATGAACCAACACACCTCCACAGAGTGATTGAGTGCTGCATCAGATGACCTGGCCTCCACAACCACCCGACCTCAACCCAATTGAGATGGTTTGGGACGAGTTGGACAGCAGAGTGAAGAACAAGCAACAAACAAGTACTCAGCATATGTGGGAACTCCTTCAAGACTGCTGGAAAAGCATTCCAGGTGAAGCTGGTTGAGAGAATGCCAAGAGAGTACAAAGCTGTCAAGGCAAAGGGTGGCTACTTTGAAGAATCTAAAATACATGTTGATATATTTAAAAAAAAAGTGGTTAGTACATATTCCATATGTGTTATTTCATAGTTGATGTCTTCACTATTATTCTACAATTTAGAACATCGAAAACATTAAGAAAAGCCCTTGAATGAGTAGCTGTGTGCAATCCTTTGACTGTTACTGTATATAGTTCAGAGTTTAACGTTTTACATGAAATAATTACAGAAATGGTTGAGCAGAAAAAAATGTTACATTATTCATTTATTTTCTGTGTTGCATCGAGTCACAAGGCCTAGAGAAGGGAGCATACCTTACACGTYGCTCCATTCTGACATTGGCCGTGGCAGCCCTTGAAATCTGAGGTAGGTGAGAGAAAGATGGTTACACACAGAAGGGTTTTTAATAACTATTGCATAAAAACAGACCAACCATTTTAATGTGCAATCAAGGCAGGTAATGTAGGTGTTTTGTTAATGAATTGAAGACGGAAAGTTAGTCCTTGGTTAGTCGTCTTTATGAACAAAGCAAACAGTGCCTTCAGAAAGTTTCACACCTTTACATTTTTTCCACATTTTGTTACAGCCAATTTAGATTCTTTGTGGCCTACACACACACACAATAATGGAATTATGTTTTTCATTTTGCTTTATTAAGTTATAGGAAACCTAAAGTTCACAAGTAAACATTTAAAACAAGTCACATAAGATGCATGGACTCACTGAAATGCTATTTAACATATTTGAATGACCCCCTTATCTCCATACCCCACACACACAATTATCTGTAAGGTCCCTCCATCAGTGAATTTCAAAACAGATTYAACCACAAAGACCAGGGAGGTTTTCGAATGCCTCGCAAAGGGCACCTATTGATAGATGGGTTAAACAAATATTTTTAAAAATAGACGCCGACATCGAATATCCCTTTGAGCATAGTGAAGTTATTAATTACACTTTGGATGGTGTATCAATGCACCCAGTCTCACTACAAAGAAAGAGGTGTCTTTTTAACTCAGTTACCGGAGAGGAAGGAAACCACTCAGTGATTTCACCATGAGGCCAACGGTGACTTTAAAACAGTTGCAGAGTTTAACGGCTGTGATAGGAGAAAACTGAGGATAGATCAACAACATTGTAGTTACTCCACAATAACCTAATTGACAGAGTGAGAAGAAAGCCTGTACAGAATAAAAAATATTCCAAAACATGCATCCTGTTTGCAACAAGGCACTAAAGTAATACTGCAAAAAATGTGGCAAAGCAATTCACTTTTTGTTATGAATACAAAGCGTTGTTTGGGGCACATCTATTACAACACATTACGGAGTACCACTCATATTTTCAAGCATAGTGGTGGCTGCATCATGTTATGGGTATGCTTGTAATCGTTAAGGATTAGAGGCATACCTAATCCTTAAAGTTTTTCAGGATAAAWWWWWTTWACTGAATGTAGCTAAACAGGCAAAATCCTAGAGGAAAACCTGGTTCAGTTGGCTTTCCACCAGACACGAAGAGATCAATTCACTTTTCAGCAGGAAAATAACCTAAAACACGAGGCCAAATCTACACGAGCTGCTTACCAATTAGACAATTTTGACTTAAATTACCTTGAAAATCTATGGCAAGACCTGAAAAGGTTGCACAATCCAGGTGGGCAAACTCTTAAAGACAATTTATGCTTGATCCGAAAATGTGGGTCGGAGGAACGGTATGGATGGACGGTTGGTGTGATGCAATTACGGAGCATACGGAGGTACGCAGAGGCCAAATTGAGCTCTGTAACGCATTGGCATGCGCCGGCCCAAAAATTTAACAATGCGGAGGGCTCCTTAAAGCTCAGCATTGACATGATTGCGTTTATACTGGAGCTCCCGCGCAAACTCACTTCCTTGACAACTTCCTTCACAACAGCTCGGCAACGCGCAAGAAGTATAAATGCCCTGACTTCTGCACAGGCCGTATCGCAGTAAATTCTGTACGTCCACTGCAGACATCAGATTGACCAATCAGCGCCTTTTAGAGACTTACCCAGAAAGACTCACAGCTTTAAATCGCTGCCAAAGGTGCTTCTACAAAGTATTGACTCAGGGGTGTGAATACTTAAGTAAAATTAGATATTTATGCATTTCCATTGTCAATACATTTATGTTTGCAAATTGTCATTGAGGGTAGAGTATAGATGGGTATTTTTATATAGTTGATGCATTTTGACTGTAACAAAATGTGGAATAATTTAAGGGTTATGAATACTTTCTGAAGGCATTGTATGCAGTTGACAAGAAACCTATACCCATCATGCAATAAAAACCACATAGGCAAAGTTGGTGAGTTTTACAGAGACAGCTACGGAGATGTGGGCCTCTTTAGAAAGTGACAAAGCCTCGGCCGAAGGTGACAATGCTAGAACGTGCCAATATGACATCGCCCAAAGCCTAGAGAGACCGAGAGGAGTGGTAGAAAAACACGGATCAGTAGCAAGAGTGAAAATAACGAGAGAGAGAGAGCGAGAGAGACGKTGACGACAATAAAGGGGAAAGGAATACTGACTGATGTCACAGTTTTGTCCGGACCATCCTTGAAAGCAGTCGCAGTGATATCCGCCAATTAAGTTTTTGCAAGAGTAAGCGTTTACACACGGTTTCCCCACACACTCATTCGCATCTGTGGAGGCAGGACATGGGAGGGAGTCAGAGTCAACGGGTAAAGGGAGGAAAGAAGGAAAGAGGGATAGAGAGGTGAGAGAAAGATGAGTGAGAGGGGGAAGAAAGAGGTGAAAAGGCACATTGAAGCCCCACCACCAACACATCAGCACAAAAGGAGTCCACGAATGGGTCTTCTTGTCAGTCTCTCCCACTATTTACAAACTACAGTAAAGTATGGTACGAAACCCCTTTACAATTCAAAGGTTTGGGTAAAGCTCCCCTTCATTTTTGGCAAGTGGAGGGAAATGTATAAGCCTATACTACCGGTGGGAGCAATACACTTATTATCCAGTCAGCCATTTTAGTCCAACAAGAAGTTCCACTCTATCCCTGAATCCTAAATCGACCCCTAGTCCCTCCTACGCACACTACATGAGTGGCAAAGAGTTGCAGTCCACAACCTCCCCTTTTCATCTCCTTCACCTGTCCTCTCAACTCCCATCCATCCACCCAGATAACTTGTTTGGGCCTATCCCTTCGAAAAAAGCAGATGACACCTAAGACACTATTCTTTTTAAACCACCCCCTCCAAAAAAAGAAAGCCCTGCTGCTTATTAGCACATTAAATATTCACGAGGGGGGCTGTCCCTGTGAGCATGGCCAGTCCACTCGCACACCTGCACTCTTCGAAACCCAAACATCCAACACTCAGGTAGTAAGGGGAGACCAGGTTACGGTTCCAGCTCTGTAAGGGGAGACCACAGGCTGGGTTTCGGGTCGCCCCCCCGAGCTTGTTTCCAGGTCATAATCCTCTTTCTGGCACGCCACACCACGCTTCCTCTCAACAGGTACGAGTGGATAAATAAACAAAGATAAAAGAAAAATGTGACGCGGGACTCTGGTCACAGACAATAGCACTCATGACTCGTGGTCATTGAGGTCCGGTTGTAGCGGTTGCCAAGCAGTTTCCGGTATACATCACTGTGCTCTGAAGGCACCCGCATCGTGTTGCAGACAGTAGCCATCTTAATTTGAGCGGCCCCGTGTAATGACCACAGGAGTAATGTAGACTCAATGGGGTGGAAGGAAGTACACACAAAAACAGATACACAAACCAATCATACGGCTAGCGGTAGAATTGCTCATTGTAATGTGATTGAATGTACACATTTTATTCCTGCAATGTCAATGGTTGCAATCTGAATGGACATGGCATTACTTCCTGTAATATGACTGGAAGGGAGGGGGGGTTGAGAATCAGTAAAGCACAGTGCACTACTTTTGAGAAAAACATTAAGTACCTGCGCTACAGACTGCTATATCGGTCCATTAATACAGGACTAGCAAAGGCCCAGTAAACTACTTCAGTGAAGAAAAAAAGGGGGTGCAGCAGCACCCTCGGCACCCTACTTCCTGTGGCTATGGAAGAAACTATTGGTAATTGTCATGCAAGTGGACTCTCCCACTGATCAATGGTGTACTTAAAAGGATAGTTCACCAAAAAGCTAATATTAGCGGAAGTAGCTAGATTCACAAATCCAAAGAACGGATTGCCGTCTCTCGTCGTCGATAGACTTCCTTCATGGCAAGTAAGCAAATATGTAGATTTGTAATTTGGATGAACTATCCCTTTAATGTCCGGGGGRAAAAAAGTTGACCTAGTCATGTTTTTTGACCAATCGTTTCTAATATATAATCTATATATCTATCTATATGAGAGAGTTGTATTTTACCCCCTTATCTATCCAAATTCAATCTTGTCTCATCGCTGCTCGGGAGTCCCCCAAAACATGAACCGCCAAACCGCACTTCTTAACATACGCCCACTTAACTCGGAAGCCAGACGCACCCGTGTGTCAGAGGAAACACTGTTCACCTGACAAGCGGTCAACCTGCAGGTGCCCAGCCAGCCACAAGGAGTCATTAAAGCGTGATGAGCCAAGTAAACGCCCCCGGCCAAACCCTCCCTTAAGCCGACAACGCCAGGCCAATTCCGCGCCACCCTATGGGACTCCCGATCACGGCCGGTTGTGATGCAGCCTGGGATCGAACCTGGATCTGTAGTGACACCTCTAGCAGTGATGCAGTGCCTTAGACCCCTGTGCCAATCGGGAGGCCCGGGGTCGAACATTTTTACAATGTATTTTCCCCTATATATAGACATACCCTATGTGTTTTAATAAAATCAACTATATGTAGGCTACTGAGCTTGTCTGATGTTTTAGGCACACTGATTAAATAATTATGACACACAAATGACTCAAGAGGGAGCCAAAGATCAAGATCGCCTAAACAGAAGGGAAAAAAATCTGTTCCCGACTCTCCTTCAGCTGCTGCTGGCCTTAATAGCATAATCTGCGAAGGTAGCCGGTAGGTAATAGGCTACAACTGGGGTGGTCAACCTTTTCCATTTGGAGTGCCAATTTATGATTTTCATATGGACATTTTCAGGGAACAGTTTCATTTAATTTATAATAAAGTCATTGTATCTCAATCATTATGTGGTAAATCAAAATTCTAAAAGTCCCTTCTATTGCCAACTATGTAAAATTTGCCTACATAAAGCCAATAAATAAAAACATTGAAGCCTGCAGGTAGAAAATACCCTGATAAAAATAAATATCCTATAAATCACATTGGCTATGCATAGCCTGTCTGCAAGGAAATTTAAACATTGTATCAACTACTAACTTGGGTCTGGCCTGAAGCGTGCACTAGCAAACTTGCAACATTGTATAAAATAGTGGCCCCTCAGAGTTTCCCAGTGAGCTCTGGACAGAGACAACTGTAGGCTATTTGCACAAGGGATAAGAACTAAATCAGGTAGCCCTATTTTATGTTAGAGGATACATTTTTTCCCCATTTTCACACCGGGAGCAGGAAAGATTTTACAAATAGGCTACGTTGAGGAACTATTGTCATTGTCAATGGACATAAAGACAGACTTAGTTTACTTGCTGTTTGGGGTGAAGAAAACGTCTTTGAAAAGCTTCAGTGGTGGTAAGTTAAAACAAGTCAGAAATACTATCAGATCCACAAATGGGCACATTTATAGACCTACATTTGCACACAGGCCAGGTAGCCTAGGCCTACTTCTATGCATAATTGGGTGCGTGTCCTTACTCTGACAGGAGCGCTACAGACAAAAGACAATCAATAAAATTGACAACTTGTAAATGGAAAGAAAAATACTTCCTCACAAGTGTAGCCTAGGTTGTGTGGGCAACAAACAATGTGTCCAATGGCAATTAGAATAATAATACATGAATGCATTAACAAATTACCTTAACCAAATAAACATTGTACATTAGAGATTATGGGAATTACTACTGGTGAGCCATCCCCGTGGCCTCCGCAATGGATTAGTCCACTGAGACACGTGTGAATCAAGAAAAGTCTCTCGTGTGCCATACATTTTTTTTTAAAATTAAATAAATGCTATATGAGACTGCTTGACTAAAAAAAATCTTGGTCGATCAACAGCCCATCAGTCGACTAAATGGGGTCAGCCCTACTTTAATGGATTGTTGTAAAATCATTGTAGAGTCAGCTCTGATCGTAACATGTCTGGATGCACCACTGAGACACTCATGCAGTCTGATTTGGGTGGGGTGTGTGATCCGGGGGTCTTACCGATCTGGCAGGTCTTCCCACCCCACTGTGGGGGGCACACACACTCAAAGCCGTTCTCCAGATCGATGCATGTCCCGCCCTGGGCACAAGGACTGGACGCACATTCGTCCATGTCTGAGTAAAACCAAAAACACAAAATTAAATTAAACAGCACAAACACATTGCCACACATATGGCATACTATACTAAGTCAGTGTTCAACATTTAACAATACATCGCGTTTAATATGAAATAATGTGGTGACCAATTTCGATTGAATAGAACCTCTACTTTGTTATCCAGTAACAAACAATTTCTATAAACACAATGGTCCGGTGTGGCTCGGATGGTTGAATTGAATGCATCATCTTTATTGATTTGCCGAAGGCATTTGACACYGTGGACCATGCTTTGTTGGTACAAAGGTAAAAATGTTGTGGAATTACTGGTCATGCTCTAAATAGGTAATTTATAAAGCAATCAAATTGTACACAGTGTGTAATGGCAGATGGTTGTAAATCCATAAAGTTGTCGTCAGGTGTTCCRCAAGGTTCTATTTTGGGCCCACTGTTGATCATTTTGTATAACATTGGGGATCATATTGAAACAGTGGATGTTCATTTTTATGCAGATGACACTGTTCTTTATTCAAGTGGTAGTAGTTTATCTTTAGCATTTGAAAATGGCCAACGAGCATTTAACACCATTTAACAGAATCTGTATGATTTGAAGCTGGTTCTGAATTCAGGTAAAACAAAATGCATGGTATTTTCTAATGCCAGGCATGTTACTAATCATGTCATTGTTACATTGGATGGACAAACTATAGAGCAAGCCAAAGGGTACAAATATTTGGTTGTGGGGGTTGGTGACAAGCTGAGTTTCACTGTTCATGTGGAGAACTTGATAAGGAAGCTCAAGCTGAAGATAGGTTTTAATTACCGGCATAAGGCTTGTTTTTCTCTGAAGGCCAGGAAGGCGCTGGTACGATAAACATTACCAGCAGTATTTAGTGAGATATATATATGCAGGCCTCAACCACCAACTACCCTGAGCACACTTGATTCAGTATATCATGCGGCCCTCAGGTTCATTATCAATCAAAAACGTCTAACACATCCTTGTGATTTCTACAGCGCTGTCGGCTGGTCGTCATTGACCTTACAGTCTTAAACACTGGTATACACTGATTTATAAGGCCATATTGGGTAAAATTCCACTGTTATTTTTTAATCAGTTCAGTGAATAATTATTAAAATTAGTCCCATTCTCATTTGCTTTTAACAGTAGCAAGAATTAGAACAGGTCATGGTAGAAATAGCTTTAGTTACTCAACTCCATGGTCCTAGAATTCTTACATGTACATTTTTAAAAAGTTGATAAATTGGTCACATTGGTGGAGTTTAAAAACACCTGTCCAATGTAAATATCATAGAAGAGTAATTGTCTTTAGGTCAGTTGTTTTTTAGTTTTGACATGTGTTTATGTAATATGTAACTGTTGTACTGTATGTGTCTATAGTGTTGTTCAATGTTGTGTTAGTGCATGCAAGTTATTGTCTGAAACTTTGTTCCCCCTGCTGCTGTTSGACCAGGTCTCTTGAAAAATTGATTTTATCTCAATGAATAAAACCTGTAGGCCAAGGTTGTGGGTTCAATTCCTGCAGCGATCACATACAAAAAGATACAGGCACTCAATGTACTGTTAGTCGCTTTGGATGAGATTGTCTGCTAAGAGGCATGTATGACATTTTTAGATAATCACCTTCCCTATAAAATAAAAGGTTGCAAAATTTCTGAAATTACCTCAAAATAACCAGGTTTAGAGGATTACTGGGTGTCCTGCTAATTCCGTCCTGATTCCAGTAAAAGTTCAAAGATGGATTGTATATCAAAACGCTACCCTTCGCTACAATTCACCTCCGGCATCTTGTTAAAGCGTACCTGAGCTCACTAGTGCAGAGGTGTTGGCTAACTGCATTTAATTATTTTAAAGTGACCACAAAGCCTATTTTCAGGAGCTTGTTGCCAGAGAACGCATCAATAACTGTTATAGCAGCATCACATTCTAAGAGTCTTACGCAGTCACTGAGAAAGAGGTAGGGAGTGAGAGAGCAATAAGATAGTTGAAGGGGGAGTCCAAGAGATGCAGTTGAGAGAGAAAGAGCACGAGAGACATGAACGAGATGTTAGAGGTAGAGTCAGAGATGCGAGAGAGAAAAAAGACAAATAAAGCAAGAGCAGTAGAGAAGGCAAAAGAGCAGAGAGAGAAGGCAAAAGAGCAGAGAGAGAAGGCAAAAGAGCAGAGAGAGAAGGCAAAAGAGCAGAGAGCGAAGGAAAAAGAGAGCGAGAGGGAAGACTGTCATGGTAGCATAACACGATTAGCATAATCCAGGCCCCGGCAGATTAGCTGCTATTAAAGCCCTCTCCTTGCACTTCTGATACGGGTATGGAGAAACACAAACATACAGCACTTCTGATACGGGTATGGAGAAACACAAACATACAGCACTTCTGCAATCATACAGTCACTCTCCATCACCAGTGCAAGACTTTAGGCCAGATCGCTGCACACCTTGGGGGACTATGGAAAGCACCTTGATGGGACAGGTAGGGGGGGGCACACATTGTGTGTATGTGTGGAAGGTGCAGCGTATTCTCCACACCATGCCACCAATGCGGCCTGGTTCAAAAGGAGGGCAGGTTATGCAAATCACCCCTCCGGGTGCGTCTTCTGCCCGAAGGGTGTCTAATGCTGGCCCCTATGATGCCGGGGCCCTCCACAGGAGCGCACACACACTCTACTACAGGGATGGCCACCAAGGAGAGGGAAGGGGTTAAAAGGAAGAAGAGTGGGATGGGCTAGCTAGATGGAGAGAAAATAAGTCACAAGCCTTATTCCAATACTTTCAAAATGCATGATAAGACTAGGAATTGGCGCTATAAAATATGATCCTAGATCTGTGGTTTAGGGGCAACTTCCACAGGAGCTGTTGGAACGAGGCCAAGGATAACTGTTTGTATCGAGCTCGGAGGGAAACGCAAGCGTCACAAAGGAAAGAGTCGGAGGAGAAGGTACAGATATGGAGGGAGATGTTTAAGACAAAAAGGGGTGGTGTTCTCACCGTTGGCGCAGGTGGGACCCTCCCATCCCGGAGGGCAGTGGCACTCGAAACCAGAAGGGACCTCGTGGCACGTGCCGCTGTTGGCACACGGGTCGGACACACAGGCGTGCTCAGCTGTAGAACACACACGTGCAAATACACAAACGAGCAGGTCAACATCTGGGAAAAGTCCTAAAGGAGTCAAAATGGAACAGGGCCTTTAAGCCAACCTGGAGTGGTAACTAGGGTAAGAGGGCAGGGGTCAAATGGAAACAGGCCTTTAAGCCCTTCCAAAGTATTTGTGAAAAACATGGAAGTAGCCAGCGCGGAGCTAGGATCTGGGGGAAGAAATAGAGCTGGGCCTTTAAGCCTTTGAGTAGTAGCTTGTATTCTGTGTCTCACCTATCTCGCAGGTCTTGCCAGAGTAGCCGTCGGGACAGGCACAGCGATACTCATCCGGCTCCGTGTTCATGCAGGTGCCGCCGTTCACGCACGGCTGGTGTCTGCCACAGTAGTTCAGATCTGGGCATAAACACACACACAGATTAGGAATGCCAAATCAAGCACCCCCATCTCACCCTATAATTCTGGTTCTCTACATGCTTGCAGTTGCGCAGTCATCCTGGGCATAGCCAGTACACGAAATTCGAGCCCCCACCAGACACAGTGTGCAGATGTGAAATGACTGGAAAGGTGTAAGCCTATCCTGAAGGCAAGACGGAGCTAAAGTATTCCCATATAGTGCATTTTTAAATACTGTTCAGTTCTACAAAAAAATATTTGTCTAGAGGCTAGGGGAATATAGATTTGGTAAGCACACACTGGGCGTGTCCCAAATAGCGCAAAAGGGGTGCCATTTGGGACGCATCCCAAAGTCAGCCAACATAGTACTATGGAAGTGTACGATGTATCAAGCCCTGAGGCTGTTCTGTTTTCCCCCCCTAAAGGCCTTGTGAATAAATAGAGGGATTGGACCCCACTAGGGACCTGTGGGCCGCCTCTCATCCTAGAAAGTACACAAGGGCAGAGGGAGGATCGGGTGTCCCTATGGCCACTACAATAAGGTCTTGACACCAGTATCCTATCAGCGGTGACTATCACTATGCTAACGTCACCCTAAGAAGCTCGACAGACTGTACACAACGCAGCGATTTGGAGTGTAATGCAGTATGAGAACGTCATTTTTCATCACAAAATGGGTGGCTCCTTGTAGTAAGTAGTCCTGCCTATAGGCTTTGCATCATATAAGCAGTCTACTGTTCAAACTATAATTCAAACATTGTAGCCTTAGAGTAGCCTACTGGCAGGCACAAAACAAGGTAATGTAAAACAAACCTCACCTTTCATTACAAGTAGCTATTATGTAAATATGCAGTTGGTTCTCTTTCAAATTAGCTTACAGTAGTGATGTTTTCAAAGTGATTCTTCTTTGCCTTTACCACAAAATGTGAAGATAATGAGAATCTCTGCCATTGCCCCCTTGTGAATGTTGCCATTTGGGAGTCCAGGAATGCATGCAAAAAATAATAATAATCAGACTCCACACCCAAGTATAATAACGGCGTGAAGTGGAGCGATTAACACAAATGTACAATTACTACTATGTGTTAGCATAAACACCTAACAGCTAGAGGGATTTCCTCTGCTGTAACCATCAGTATCAACTCAAATAAGTGCCCAGTACCCTGTTAGCAATAACGCTAACAAAAAAAAATAACATTACTACTATCACTATGTAATAGCCATGTTGTGTGTTTATATATCTATGCCAACAGCTAGACGGACATCCCTTTGCAGGAGCCACCAGTTTCCATCTCCATCACTCATTAGCGGGGCCTGATTGTCAGCTCTGGCTAGAGGTTTCCTCTAGGATCAGTTTCCCCTTGCCAACTCCTAAGCTTAAGTATTACAAGGGGTAAAGAGACAAAATTGATCTTAGATTCATTATGAGGCAACAAAAAAAAATTGTCAAATCAAATGTATTTATATAGCCCTTCTTACATCAGCTGATATCTCAAAGTGCTGTACAGGTCAGGCTTTGGGCTCGGTGTCCCGATAGCGATGGAACTTAGGCTTACTAATTGTTAAAACAATGCATTTTTCCCACAACGGCCGAAGATGTAACATGCGTTCCCCAAAACGCAGACAGAACTTTGGCWAAGTGAGTCGTTAAGGCAGTGTCGATACTGATAGGATCGAAAGAAAGGCAAGGCTGCTCTCAGATGAGCTTTCTACATTGAATTCTTACCGTAACATAATTATTCCACAATACTGAYGATGGATCAGCTCCTAGAGAGATATTACCTATGGCTGCAAATATTGAGGCAGCTTATCCAAATGCTTAACCTATAATAACGCATTAACTCAAGATTTGGCACGTTGACGTGGTTACATATCATGAAATACATTGCGGTAGGAATTAGACAGCCTACAATTAGCAAAATACATTTCAATTGAATGAACAACCTATGTAGCCTAAACATCTTAATTCAGTCATCTCGGTTTTCATTTGATGCATCTTTTTATGCTTTGCTTGTAACAATTGCAACGACATCAGCAACTTCGTATTTGTAGTCAACTTCATTGTGAAGTTATCGGCGGTCACAGAAAGACATCTTGATTCTKTGTTTAGTGGAGATTTTCGGGGTATCAAATGAAGCGGTAGGGGAAAAACGCATCTAGCGACGGACTTAACCGTTCTACGAGTGGTCTGAGACAGTCTGTAAATAACAAGCTTTTTCAACTGCAACTTTAGTAAATGGTTTTGGGAAACACTGCTCCTACGAAGGTTCTCACAATGAACTTAGCCTTAAGATGCATTTGGGAAAATCAGGCACTTTTCTACTTTAATTTGTGCATTATGAATAGGGAACAAAGTAACAAAAACATGCACAGGATCAGTTACTAAGGGGATTGGTTTGTCTCCACAGCAACCGGCAATGCTGACAGCGCAAAAGCAGCAAATCTGCTTGTTGTAAGAGGCAGTAATGCTATTTGTTACGGTGCAATGGTTTTGCGTCTCTGGCACTAGTGGGCATGCTCTGGTCATGGCAGCAATGTTCCAACATCTAGTGGAAATCCTTCCCAGAAGAATGGAGGCTGTTATAGCAGCAAAGAGGGGTTCCAACTCAATATTAACGTTCATGATTGTGGAATGAGATGTTCAACGAGCAGGTGGCCAAATACATACTTTTGGTAATGCATGTATGTACAGTTGAAGTCGGAAGTTAACATACACCTTWGCCAAATACATTTAAACTCAGTTTCACAATACCTGACATTTAATCCAAGTAAAAGGATCACCACTTTATTTTAAGAATGTGAAATGTCAGAATAATACGAGTGTGATTTATTTCAGCTCTTATTTCTTTCACCACATTCCCAGTGGGTCAGACGTTTACATACACTTAATTAGTATTTGGTAGCGTTGCCTTTTAAATTGTTTAACTTGGGTCAAATGTTTCAGGTAGCCTTCCACAATAAGTGGGTGAATTTTGGCCCATTCCTCCTAAAAGAGCTGGTGTACCCGAGTCAGGTTTGTAGGCCTCCTTGCCCGCACATGCTTTTTCAGTTCTGCCCACAAATGTTTCTAAAGGATTGAGGTCAGGGCTTTGTGATGGCCACTCCAATACCTTGACTTTGTTGTCCTTAAGCCATTTTGCCACAACTTTGGAAGTATGCTTGGGGTCATTTGGAAGACCCATTTGCAACCAAGCTTTAACTTCCTGACTGATGTCTTGATGTTGCTTCAATATAGCCACAATTTCTCCCTCATGATGTTATCTATTTTGTGACGTGCACCAGTCCCTCCTGCAGCAAAGCACCCCACAACATGATGCTGCCACCTCTGTGCTTCACGGTTGGGATGGTGTTCTTCGGCTTGCAAGCCTCCCCCTTTTTCCTACAAACATAACGATGGTCATTACGGCCAAACAGTTCTATTTTTGTTTCATCAAAACAGAATACATTATTCCAAAAAGTACAATCTTTGTCCCCATGTGCAGTTGCAAACCATGGTCTGGCTTTTTTATGGCAGTTTGAGCAGTGGCTTCTTCCTTGCTGAGCGGCCTTCAGGTTATGTCGACATAGGACTCATTTTACTGTGGATATAGATCGTTTTGTACCCGTTCCCTCCAGCATTCACAAGGTCCTTTGCTGTTGTCCTGGGATTAATTAACGTACTTTGGTGCGAAAAGTGCAAATCTCTAGGAGACAGAACACGTCCCCTTCCTGAGCGGTATCATGGCTGCGTGGTCCCGTGGTGTTCATGCTTGCGTACTATTGTTTGTACAGATGAACGTGGTACCTTCAGGCATTTGGAAATTACTCCCAATGATGAACCAGACTTGTGGAGGTCTACAATTCTTTTTCTGAGGTCTTGGCTAATTTCTTTTGATTTTCCCATGATGTCAAGCAAAGAGGCACTGAGTTTGAAGGTAGGCCTTGAAAGACATCCACAGGTACACCTCCAATTGACTCAAATGATGTCAATTAGCCTATCAGAATCTTCTAAAGCCATGACATCATTTTTGGGAATTTTCCAAGCTGTTTAAAGGCAGTCAATTTAGTATATGTAAACTTCTGACCCACTGGAACTGTGTTATAGTGAATTATAAGTGAAATAATCTGTCTGTGAAATAATCTGTCTGTAAATAATTGTTGGGAAAATGACTTATGCACAAAGTAGATGTCCTAACCGACTTCTCAAACTACAGTTTGTTAACAAGAAATGTGTGGAGTGGTTGAAAAACAAGTTAATGACTCCAACCTAAGTGTATGTAAACTTCTGACTTCAACTGCGTGTGTGGTTCCCTTTACATACACACGCGTTCAAAAGTTTAGGGTCACTTAGAACTGCAATTTCTCACATGGAATAGCCTTCATTTCTCAGAACAAGAACAGACAGACGAGATTCAGAAGAAAGGTCTTGTCTGGCCATTTTGAGCCTGTAATCGAACCCACAAATGCTGATGCTCCAGATACTCAACTAGTCGAAAGGCCAGTTTTATTGCTTCTTTACAATCAACACAACAGTTTTCAGCTGTGCTAACATAATTGCAAAAGAGTTTACTAATGATCAATTTGCCTTTTAAAATGATAAACTTGGATTAGCTAACAACGTGCCATTGGAACACAAGAGTGATGGTTGCTCATAATGGGCCTCTGTACCCCTACGTAGATATTCCATTTAAAACAAATGCAGACGTTTCCAGTTATGTTAGTCATTTACAACATTAACAATGTCTTCACTGTATTTCTGATCAATTTGATGTTATTTTAAAAATTGACAAGTTTATTTWGCTTTTCTTTCAAAAACAAGGACATTTCTAAGTGACCCCAAACTTTTGAACGGTAGTGTATACACACACACAGTATAATATGCGCATGCATCCAAACTGGTCATGCTCAGTCCGTATTCCACGCACCTTTCTGTTACATGCACCAGGTATTGTCGTCAGACCTCAATCACAAATGACTGGGAAAGACTGGCATCTACCTGGGTGGAAACGTCCCTTTTAAAATGTACAGTATTTGACTTGATTTCGCTTAAAATTCAAGCCATGGTGTGTATGTGCGCCTATGCCTTACCTTTGTCACACAGCAGGCCTCCCCAGTTGCGCTCACAGCTACATTGCCAGGGTATGACACAGGTCCCGTGAACACAGCCTGGGTAGGGGACACACTCGTCACAGAATTGGCCCTGCCAGCCATAGTTGCACCTGTGAACATCAAGGGCAAGCGCCATCAACRCACGCATCATGTTCATTAGGGCACGCAATGGAAAATGGTTTTAACAGAATGAGCGTTTCTCATGGGACAAATCCAGGTAGACAATGTTTCAGTAAGTTTTCCGCTGAAAAAGTCAGGCTAWTGTCAATCACAAACCAATCCGTGAACCCTTTGGCTGCACTTGTGTGGATCTGTGAGGATTGAATAGGTGTAAAGCATTGTATGAATAAGCTCACCTTTTCCTTCTAATAGGCGAGGTGGAATTGTAGACATAATGCTTAGASCTATACAACCCTTTCAAATCTACACAAGTGCATAAGGGGTAGGAGCTTAGTTGGGATTCGGCGAAAGAGCAAGTAATTCTAAATGAATCCAACCTCTTTTCACCCATCCCTCCATCCATCAAGGCCTTGTGCCAACTAATCTTAGCAGAACATTCCAGGGCACTAGAGGTTAAGAATACTTCCATAGTTCCATAGGGGCCAATACTGTTGGGGGGAGGTTCCTAGGCTGTTGTGGTGGTACGCGGTGTGGGTGGTGAGTCAAAGCATCAGTGTGTGTGTGTGCACCAATCATGTCACACAGCAGCACCCTGCTATTCCAAGGCCAGTGGTTTTCCGATACGGAGCAGTCAGTGAGCCCAGCTGTCTTGTCAGTTTGAGCGGCTGGGGGTATTTTGAGCCTTGCTCTCCTGCAGCACCGGCACGTCCAGCTGCTGCTCCTCTCACAGGCAAGGTCTCCATAACTCTGCTAGCCGCATACCTAGCATGCTGCTCCTCCACTGTATCGGAGGCTTGAGAAGTGTCCTGTTAGCAGTAGCTCAAACACTAGCACAACATTACCAATTGCAGCTGTGCGAATATTTATGCTAACAGCTAGAGCAGAGTTGCCAAACTAATTTTGCCCCGCGGGCCGCACTGTCTCCACCAAGGTCCGGAGGGCTGCACTTAAAATGTATTAGATTTCCTCACTGTCAAAATTTGCCAAAAATTGTCTTTAGCTTTCATGTTGATAACTGTTAGCAAGCTAGACAGAGTGAAAAGACTAACACTGTAGGAATGATTATTTCTACAGTTTCAATTTGGTCATTTCAATGTGGGACAGATTGAATGAGCTTGCAGGCCACATGTTTGACACCCCTGCCAAGAAGGATGTGCCCTTGATGTAAGGCTAACAGGGGTAAAATTCCTCAGGCTAACATTAGTTCGTTAGATCTTTTGCACGGTTGAAGTCAGTTAATTTGCATCGGAGGCCAGTCAACTGTTTCCTTTCTTCCATTGTTGTCATGGTAAGAGCATAAATAGAGTAAGATTGAAGCTATGTATTTCAATGTCAAAGGGTTTAGACATTTAGGCCCATTCTCCATTTATACAACCTAAAAAGACACTTTATGCAGCAATATATAGCCATTTATTTTTTTAAATCCAGAATCAAATTCATAGTATTTCTACACTCATTATAAATGTGCTTTACAGTACTAGACCCCAAAGAGCAAGACAGAAACAAACTATGCTTAGCTTCACTATAGCTGTGAATGTCTCCAGCCTACACATCAAATATGGCTCCAGTCCAAATCCACCTCTAATGACTCCTTTGAGGTATCCAAAATAGCCCCTGCCCCCCCTTCTCCCACTGGAGATCTCTTTCCAAACTCTGTGTGCCTACGAGGCTGCCCAAGGGCGATTGCGTGTATATTTAAACTTAAGTGTACACTCGGCTCACGGGGTTGCCAGGTTACGCGTTTACTAGTAGTATCAGATAGTATATTTCCAAAACCCTATAGTTACCAATTTCACTGTTTCACTATATTTTTTCCAGAAATGAATGCTTATGGGTACCTGTGTGTCTGTAAAATGTGACTTAGATTTTAGATTAAAATGGGTTGTCACAAAACATATATACTTATCCATTGTGAAAATTACATTCCAGCTAAACGTGTATTTTACATACAGATCTTATATTACTGTGTGTGAGATATATATATATATATATCTCCCCGCAAAAAAAGAAACTCCTCACCATCAACTGCGTTTATTTTCAGCAAACTTAACATGTGTAAATATTTGTATGAACATATGATTCAACAACTGAGACAAACTGAACAAGTTCCRGAGACATGTAAGAGAAATGGAATAATGTGTCCCTGAACAAAAGGCAGAGGGGGGAGGTCAAAACCAAAAGTAAGTCAGTATCTGGTGTGGCCACCAGCTGCATTAAGTACTGCAGTGCATCTCCTCATGGACTGCACCAGATTTGCCAGTTCTTGTGGTGAGATGTTGCCCCACTCTTCCACCAAGGCACCTGCAAGTTCCCGGACATTTCTGGGGGAATGGCCCTAGCCCTCACCCTCCGATCCAACAGGTCCCAGACATGCTCAATGGGATTGATATCCGGGCTCTTCACGGGCCATGGCAGAACAYTGACATTCCTGTCTTGCAGGAAATCAGTCATAATGCTCGTTCTGTGCGTGGTGGCATTGTCATGCTGGAGGGTCATGTCAGGATGAGCCTGCAGGAAGGGTACAACATGAGGGAGGACGTCTTCCCTGTAATGCACAGCGTTGAGATTGCAGACAATGACAAGCTCAGTCCGATGATGCTGTGACACACCGCCCCAGACCATGACAGACCCTCCACATCGATCCCCCTCCAGAGTAAAGGTCTCGGTGTAACGCTCATTCCGTCGACGATAAATGCGAATCTGACCATCAACCCTGGTGAGACAAAACCGCGACTCGTCAGTGAAGAGCACTTTCTGCCAGTCCTGTCCAGCGACGGTGTGTTTGTGCCCATAGGCAACGTTGTTGCCTGGTGAGGACCTGCCTTACAGGCCTACAGCACGTTCATGCAGATGAGCTGGGACACTGGTAATCTTTCTTTTGGTGTTTTTCAGAGTCAGTACAAAAGCCTCTTTAGTGTCCTAAGTTTTTTTTAACTGTGACCGTAATTGCCTACCGTCTGTAAGCGGTTAGTGTCTTGACGACCGTTCCACAGGTGCATGTTCATTCATTGTTCATGGTTCATTGAACAAGCATGGGAAACAGTGTTTAAACCCTTTACAATGAAGATCTGTGAAGTTATTTGGATTTCTACGAATTCTCTTTGAAAGACAGGGTCGTTTATTTTTTTCACTGATATACACGCACACACTTTTTTAAAATAGTAATAAAAAAAAACTTTTCAAAAATATTTGCGTAACTTTATAAAAGTAATTTGTGACATCTGACTGTAAAACATTGCAGTGCTACTTTTATCTCTGCAAGTGTGGCAGATATATTGCATTTTCAAACAGACTATGATTGTCGCTCTGAAATGAAACTTGTCTGTCACTGAACAATCCCCATGCCATGATTTGATAAAGAAAATATTACAAAGTGAATTTGCCAAAATTTGGGAAAAWGGATATATAGTGTTTTGGAATTAAACTTCACAGGTAGGTGCATAGGCTCAGGGCGGCACGTTGGGTCCAATTTGAGCCTCTGTACACTGACTAATGCTAGAGTTCGCTTAAGAACAGAGGTTGCAAAATACCATGACTAGTCGAGGAGCATTGTAAGGGCTCAATGTGTCGGGGAAAGTCTATTGCTTCGACCAATATAACAGCATATGTACCCACCAACACAGTGAACCGCTGCAGCTCCAGAACTCGTATTCCCYTGACACTTTTCTTTTGCCTGTACTGTCGGAGCCCGCTGAGAGGTGCCTCAACAAAAAATTACTTTGGATCGAGTACGATGAGGCCTTTCATTTGGATTCGTTACGGAGCGAGGAAATGAGGTCGCCGCTCACTCAACCCCGGCACATTCTGAGTGGCCTGTTAGCAGTAATCTGGCTCGTACCAGCGCTCCCTTCCTGATGACGGCAGGGAAGCCAGTCAGTCCATCCGGTAAGACGGGAGGGTTGGTTGGGGGAATTGGGAAGGCGGGAAGTTTAGGTGATTGACAGGATATTGTGTAATATCCTCCCTTCACAGGGAAACAAATACATCAGGCTCTCCATTCCGTAGCTCTTTACACACGTACCCTTATATGGGTTGACAATGGCAGATTTGGATACTGATAAGCGCCTAAATTAGAACGCGGTGGCTGTACAGTAACATGCTATACATGACGTCAGAGCTCACGGTCTATGCATCACAGCTCTGTATGGGTCTTAACTGACAGTCGTTCTGAAGAAGTTGTCCTGATCCCTACCGCTAATTGGGAAACTTTTGCAAATGTTTTGTCAGATTGAGGGAAATACTGTAAATTATGAGGGCTCCATCTATGTTGAAAGATGAGACATTGAGGATTATAATAAATACCACTTTGATGTAATGCAAGCAAGCCAAAMACCCGCGAGTCCAAATGTGCACTTCACCTTTCAATATCATAAAACTCAGTGTCAACATTTATGATCRCTATGTTTGATATACAGTTACAAAATGACATGGCGTTATACCCCGAGTTGCCCTGAACAGAATGAGCCTGTTGTATGTGAAGACAATTTGCCGCAGGCCATGTCTCAATGCWCTCATGACTCCATTCTAATAGTTCAGCTCAACCACAAATATTGATATCATATTTCTAAGTTACATCGTAGGCAGAAAACCTTGGTCATAAAACAATATTACTTTGTATTGCTTAGCTCAGTTCAAATGATTTGTGATAGGGAGATGTTAAAGGAGCTTACTTGCATTCCCCCGGGACTGAGCAGTCTCCATGTAACAGGTTGCAGCCTTGCTTGCAGATCGCTGTGAGAGAGAAAGAGGGAGTAGAGAGGGTGGAAGAGGGAGATCAAGCAAGAGGGTGAACGAGAACAGAGTATTAAGAGAAAGCGCAAGAAAGAGTAAGAGAAGGGGGGCTCGTTTATTTGCTTTCACTCAAAGTGCAAAACTCGAACCCCCAAAGAAAACCTCTTCTCCACCCTCCTCTAACCCCTTGACTASTAAGGTCAAATGGGGTGATTTAGTGAGCCCCGCCATCTCCCCCAAACTACCACCAACGCCCCGCTACCTCTTACACTGCAGCTAGCCCATTCTAAAAGGCAGTCCACACCAAGGACGGTATTTAATTTTTTTTTTTAATTCTAATTCAAGTGAACAGGAGTGTTCACACTAGTGATAATTACAGAAAGAGAGGAGAACGATAATGAGAGGTGTCGTTTGGATCCCTTTCAGAGCAATTTTTATATAGGATGATTTCGGAGAATGATGATCCATGACAAACAGCGTATCAGGAGGCCATATTCTCATCTGTTAACGTTGATACATCTTGACAAAACCTACTCTCCTGCTGATGTGGCTTTCTGGACCTTGCAGACTGTGAAGAGACCCATTACTGCTCCAAATGGTTGCCCAAATCAGGCCTAGGATAGATTCTTTTGCAATGAAACATTAAACGCAGGGCTTTTAGCAGTTATTGAAATGGCATATCATATCCACTGCAGTTTACAGCCTAGAATTCTTTACAAGAAAAAAAAAAATATATATATATATATATATATATAAATAAAATGCATTATTGCATTGTGGTGTTATAGCCTGGGTATGATCAAAAACCTTAATTTGGGGAGATTTGCGCTGCGTGCCCGCGGGGACTGGCACGAAGTATGGGGAGCAAACTATCTTTCCTAGGTTGTCATTTCATAATCTTATGAAAATATATATTCCACTGTAAATTCATTGTGTATTCCCTGTACTGTTAGGCCTGCCTAATATTTAGCTAATGCATGATGGGTTGCATACACTTCTAACCTGGGCTTTACCGTCATCACTGTTCACTCTGCGCATCTACGCACCTGGCCTCTCAGCTACTSCTCATGGAATCCTAGGAAAAACTAGACTACAATCGCTTATTGTACACTTAATTCGTAGCATTATAATTACTACTACTAGCCTAGAGGARAGATTCCAGCTTGCTGAATGTAAAATAAGGGTGTTTGAAAGGAGAGAGTGCACACGCAATGGTGTGATCACGTTCGTTGTTGCACTGATGCATTGCAAAATGGTTGCACAGGACAGAGGAGCATAGTGAAAAAGAGCCCCAAAAAATACAACCATTAGAAAAATGTAAAACCACTTGAGCTACGAGGAAAGCAATGGCTTGATGTAAAAGATGCGCAGGCTAAAAAGCGTTTGTTGTTGAATTGCTACATTTAAATATGAGTTTCAATATGTTTTCATTAGATGTACATTAAAGTATTAATTGCAGTTGTCACTATGACAATGAACACACCTGAAGCACTGAATGGTTGGTTACCACCTTATTGATAGGTCTACAGCATGGAGTAGGATGCGTCGATCAGCTGACTGACAGGTGTAGCCTACTACAGAATGATAAACACCCAGTCCTGAGACAGCCTCTGTGCCAGTGTGTGCATGCTATTTTCACGACAGCTGCAGCACGAGGGGGAATAGACAGGGTGGCTAGTCTAACAAGCTTTAAAAAGGTGATCTCAGTAATATCTCTTCTCCACATAATGTCTATGATAAAGTAGTAAAGGAATTTCATTCCTTGAGGTGAAAATAAAATGTAGAATGTAGTCAGCGGGACATCATGCTTCAGAGAGCGTCCAACCAGCTGCCGAACATCTGCCCTTTTGCCCTACTATGAAAATGTGCCTTCGCAGATTAAATGGATTTTTGGAATTTGTTGAAATACTTTATTTTAAATGTTATGAATTGCACATCAAATTTCCAATTTCTTGAATCTCAGAAAAGACCACCTCCAAGAGTGCACTCGTCAGACTTCATGCAGTGGCCACTGGCTGTGGGTGCCAGGCAGGGACACTTGAATACTGGTAGGAGGCTACTTTTGAGTTGGATCTGTTACACAGTTAGGGACAAAGAACAGCTCAATTTGACTGCTTGCCAGTAAGAGACATATCAGCAGCAGAGCAAACTCAAATCAAGTAAAAAACAAGTTTGTTTCAAAAGCATAGCTAACTAGCATATCTACATCATTCACTCAGTCACTCAGTCACTCAGTCACTGGCACTAGCTTGCTGTCTCTGTTGTAGAAAATAAAATAGGCTTATAAATGTTGACAATTTGGCTACAGAGGCCGTTGGTATGTTATGAATTTCGAGTTGTGAATAATGAAAGTCTGGGCACCTGCCTCCCTAAAGGTCCCTGGTGGACATTCTGGTCAGAGTGGCCTAGCTGGCCATCTTCAGTGTATACAAATACAGAAGGTCATCCGAGGTTGAAAACAATATAACAGTAGTTTAAGCATCTGAAATGACTTCTTTCAAGAGTATGATCAGGAAAGAAACTAACGCAAAGTCATACACAAAAACAATTGGAATAGAATGTAAATCGCTGAAATGTTACAATATAGCAGCTTTAAACTGACTACATTCTATCAGAAACATGTACTCAGCAGATCAAGAAGGATTACCAATGGACTATAAAAGCAGGGGAGCAGGCCATTTACATTTATCAAGCAGCGGAGGCCATAGAGCGGCTTTTAATAAAGGCCACCGTTTATACCTATAGCACTCGGACTAAAGAGCTCAGAGCTTGCTAGCATGCCCAGTACACATATACCATTGCCACCTGATGGAATTTGTCCCCTCCCCCCGCTGAATTGGAATCATATGCTAACGTGCCAAGATCGCGAACTCACCCGTCTGGCAGTCTTTACCCATCCAGCCCTCTAGGCACACGCGGTTGCCCGACTGCTCGCAGCGGTAGTGGCCGAAGTAGTCGTCACGCGGCCGGCACTGCTTGTTGCACTTGCTGCCGTAGTAGTTCTCGTCACACTTGAGACGGATGCGGTACTCGAGGCGTGCCACGGGCCCATCGTGCTGGATGGTCTGCCAGTGGTCGCCAGGGTTGATCATGCCTGTGTGGATGCTCCGCTCAATCAGCAGCTCCTCGTCATCTGCCAAAAAAGGAAGATTAAAACGAAAGTTTCAGGTTATGAAGAAAAACATTTAAAATGGTCCTGACGGTCAATGGAATTGTCAACAGAGAATGGCATTTGCAAGGGTGTAAGTGTAATCAAAGTATAACATGTTAGCATTCATTAAAATTGAAGTTTGTCAGATCAGGTTAAATTGTCAATTTGCAGTCTGATTTACTTTATTATAGTCATTATAATCAGAGGCATCTGAGAAGATGGGCAAGCCAGCCCAAGGCAGGGGTGGCAAACTAGCCCAGCAGGCAGAATCTGAGCCCATTCAATCACGCCCGTGAGAGGTTCACTTCTTTGGGGTAGGGGGCAGTATTTTTACGTCCGGATGAAAAGCGTGCCCAGAGTAAACGGCCTGCTACTCAGCCATAAAAGCTAGAATATGCATATTATTAGTAGATTTGGATAGAAAACACTGAAGTTTCTAAAACTGTTTGAATGATGTCTGTGACTATAACAGAACTCATATGGCAGGCAAAAACCTGAGAAAAAATCCAAACAGGAAGTGGGAAATCTGAGGTTGGTCGATTTAACTCAGCTCCTATTGAAGATACAGTGGGATATTGGTAATATTGCACTTCCTAAGGCTTCCACTAGATGTCAACAGTCTTTAGGGGCCGAATGAGAGGGGATTGAGTAAGGTCTACCATGACCTGAACATGCGCTGACCATGCGCGTTCATGTGGGCGCAAGCCCTGTTCCATCGCACTTCTGAAGACAAAGGAATTCTCCGGTTGGAACATTATTGAAGAATTATGTTAAACATCCTAAAGATTGATTCAATCTACGTTTTTACGGACTGTAATATAACTAACTTTTCGTCCGTACTTTCCGCTGGACTTGAAMGCGCGTCGTGAGTTTGGAAAGTGTACMGAGCGCTCGAACAACGAGGAATTTGGACATAAATGGACATTATCGAACAAAACAAACATTTGTGGAACTGGGATTCATGGGAGTGCATTCTGATGAAGATCAAAGGTAAGTGAATGTTTATAATGTTATTTCTGACTTCTGTTGACTGCACAATATGGCGGATATATTTTTGTCTTGATTGGGCTCCGAGCGCCGACCTCAGATTATTGCATGGTTTGCTTTTTCCGTGAAGCTTTTTTGAAATCTGACACAGCGGTTGCATTAAGAAGTGCATCTAAAATTCCATGCATAACACTTGTATTTTCATCAACATTTATAATGAGTATTTCTGTAAATTGATGTGGCTCTCTGCAAAATCACCGGATGTTTTGGAACTACTGAACGTAACGCGCCAATGTAAACTCAGATTTTTGTATATAAATATGAACTTCACCGAACAAAACATACATGTATTGTGTAACATGAAGTCCTATGAGTGTCATCTGATGAAGATCAAAGGTTAGGGATTAATTTTATCTATATTTCTGCTTTTTGTGAATCCTCTYTGGCTGGAAAAATGGCTGTGTTATTCTGTGAATAGGCACTCACCTAACACAATCGTTTGGTTTGCTTTCGTCGTAAAGCTTTTTGAAATCGGACACTGTGGCTGGATTTACAACAAGTGTATCTTTAAAATGGTGTAAAATACATGTATGTTTGAGGAATTTTATTTATGGGATTTCTGTTGTTTTGAATTTGGCGCCCTGCAGTTTCACTGGCTGTTGAAGAGGTGGGACGCTACCGTCCCACATACCCTAGAGAGGTTAAAGTAAAGAAGAAAACAAGGAAACTCAACATTAAAAACTAGACAGAAAGTACGTAGAATTTCTAATGGACCTATACATTTTCAAATAACTACTATTTTTCTAGCCTGCAAATTGATTTTGACAAACTAAATCGGTCCCCCCAAAAATGTGCGGCCCCCCATTAATTTCAAAACCCCAATATGGCCCTCGAACCAAAAGGTTCGAACCAAAAGGTTCGAGGTTCGAACCAATAACTATTCACCCCTGGCCTAAGGCTTAATATAGTTGTGACCCTTGACCTAGTGCATTGTCATTGACAGTTGCAAGAATACACCAGGACTGCGCATCAATACTAAAATTGATTCCTTGTTACTGTTGGTAAATAGGATTCTACTTTATTGCTTCCAACGATTCGATCAGTGATAATGAAGAGACCGAAAGGAAGCCAACTTTCACAATCGACACAACTTGCCGATTAACCTGGGAAGACCTGCCACATCCAATTCAGCAGTGTCCAAATTATTATCTCAATAGTTCATACAGAAACAACCAACACAAAGAGTAGATTAAAATCTGTGGGTTGAGGGAGATGCTCACATGGGTGGTCCAGTCGGCAAATGACCACCTGAATTTTAAGTACCCGACTCAATCTACAGCATAACAATGCTATCCTCAGTGGTGTATGCTAATACCACTATGCTCTTTGCATCCAAACGGGCCTTGCTGTTTATGGGGGCGGTTGGATAGGTGCTAGCCCGCAGCATGCTACGCTCACAATAACTATTCAATATTTCTGCTCGGCCAACTCCGACAATGAAGGCACTCTCACAGTGGGATCAGAAACAACAAACGCTGTGGAAATAGGGGGCCTGTGATTTCCTCTGCCCCAATGCTCCGGGCTGCCCCGCCTCCCTTGCGTTCCTTTACAACACATATCCCAATCTCATGAGCGCACACACACACCTTCCTCTGACAACATCGGACAAATTAAGCAACAATAACAGAAATAACCCACAGTGCTTCCAGACAGAGAACAATGGCCCCCGGGCCGCGCTGCTCAGTGTCTAAACACTGAGCCGTCCGCAGCACATCCTGCTTCATAAACACAACGCAAACAGCCTTTCAGGCACTTTCCTGAGGTCCCCAGGGGCCCTACTGGAGGACATCATGTTGGTGAGTCAACACACGCGCTAAATCTTCCTGTGCCTCTGGTCATCACATACATATATACATACTACTTGAAAGTCAAGAACTTTTGTTTTGTTTTCTCAATAGTTTTTACACTGCAGTGTGTATGTGAGTGCAAAGTTACTGGATATTGGAGGGGACCTGGAACACGCTGTCTTACACATCGATCTAGAGCATACCAAATATGCTCAATAGGTGACATGTCTGGTGAGTATAAAAGGCCATGGAAGAACAGACATTTTCAGCTTCCAGAAATTGTGTACAGAGCCTTGCGACATGGGGCCGTGCATTATGCTGAAACGTGAGGTGATGGCACAACAATGGGCCTCAAGATCTCGTCACCATCTGTGCATTCAAATTGCCATTGATAAAATGCAATTGTGTTCATTCTCCGTATTGCCAAATTACATCGAGGTAACTTTTAGTAGAGAAATGAACATTAAATTACCTGGCAACAGCTTTGGTGGACATTCCTGCAGTCAGCATGCCAATTGCACACTCCCTCAACTTGAGACATCTGTGGCATTGTGTTGAGTGACAAAACTGCACATTTAAGTGGCCTTTTATTGTCCCCAGCACAAGGTGCACCTGTGTAATGATCATGCTGTTTAATCAGCTTCTTGATATGCCACACCTGTCAGTAAACAAATTCACCCCACCACGTTCATAGAACATCTCATTACAAAATGCCCATTGCAGCTATAACAGCCTCCACTCTTCTGGGAAGGCTTACCGGTAGATATTGGAACATTGCTGAGGGGAATTGCTTCCATTCAGCCTCAAGAGCATTAGTGCGGTCAGGCAATGTTGGGCTATTAAGCCTGCGTAAAAATTTATCCCAAAGGTGTTCGATGAGGTTGAGGTCAGGGCTCTGTGCAGGCCAGTCAAGTCCTTCCACACCGATCTTGACTAACCATTTTTTKATGGATCTCGCTTTGTGCACAGCGGCATTGTCATACTGAAAACAGGAAAGGCCCTTCCACAAACTTGGAAGCACAGAATCGTCTGGAATGTCATTGTATGCTGTAGCGGTACAATTTCCCTTCACTGGAACTAAGGGGCCTTGCCYGAACAATGAAAAACCACCCCAGACCATTACTACTCCAAACTTTATATTTGGCACTACGCATTGGGGCAGGTAGCGATCTCCTGGCATCCGTCCAACACGGATTCGTCCGTCAGACTGCCAGATGGTGAAGCGTGATTCATCACTCCAGAGAACGCGTTTATACAGAGTCCAATGGCGGCGAGCTTTACGCCACTCCAGCCGACACTTGGCATTGCGATCTTAGGCTTGTGTGCAGCTGCTCGGCCTTGGAAAGCATTTCATGAAGCTCCTGACGAACAGTTATTGTGTGGACGTTACTTAGAGGCAGTTTGGAACTCAGTAGTGAGTGTTGCAACCGAGGACTGACGATTTCTACATTCATCGGCGGTCCCGTTCTGTGAGCTTGTCRCGCCTACCACGTTGCGGCTGAGCCTTTATTGCTCCTAGACGTTTCCACTTCACAATAATAGCACTTACTGTTGTTGATTGGGGCAGCTCTAGCAGGGCAGAAATTTGACAAACTGACTTGCTGGAAAGGTGGCATCTTATGAAGGTGCCACGTTGAAAGTCATTCTACTGTCAGTACGGGATATTCTACTGCCAATGTTTGTCTATGGAGATTGCATGGCTGTGTGCTCAATTTTATACACCGGTCAGCAACGGATGTGGCTGAAATAGCCGAGTCCACTAATTTAAGGGGGTGTCCACATAGATTTGGCCATGTTGTGTAGCTAGATATCTAGTGTATTCCGAAAGTTCAGACCACGTGACAGCTTTCTAAAATTGATTAAAAATAAAATATTTCCCTCACCAATCTACACACAACTCCACCATAATGACAAAGCAAAAACTGGTTTGTAGAAATTTTTGCACATTTAAAAAGAGTACCGTATTTACATAAGAACTCAGAACTTTTGCTATTAAACTCGAAATTGAGATCAGGTTTCCATTGATCATCCTTGAGAGGTTTCTACAACTTAGAGTCCACCTGTGGTCAATTCAATTGATTGGACATGATTTGGAAAGGCACACACACACACACCTGTCTATATAAGGTCCCACAGTTGACGGTGCATGTCAGAGCAAAAACCAAGCAATGAGGTTGAAGGAATTGTCCGTAGAGCTCCGAGACAAGATTGTGTCGAGGCACAGATCTGGGGAAGGGTACCAAAACATTTCTGCAGCATTTAAGGTCCCCAAGAACACAGTGGCCTCCATCATTCTTAAACGGAAGACGTTTGGAGCCACCAAGACTCTTCCTAGAGCTGGCTACACGGCCAAACTGTGTAATTGGGGGAGAAGGGTCTTGGTCAGGGAGGTGAGCAAGAATCCATTGGTCACTCTGACAGAGCTCCAGAGTTCCTCTGTGGAGATGGGAGAACCTTCCAAAAGGACAACCATCTCTGCAGCACTCCACCAATCATGGTCGAGTGGCCAGACAGATGCCACTCCTTAGTAAAAAGACACGACAGCCAGCTTGGAGTTTGCCAAAAGGCACCTAAAGACTGTCAAACCATGAGAAACAATATTCTCTGGTCTGATGAAACCAAGATTGAACTCTTTGCCCTGAATGCCAAGTGTCACATCTGGAAGAAACCTGGCACCATCCCTATGGTGAAGCATGGTGACAGCATCATGCTGTGGGGATGTTTTTCAGTGGCAGGATCGAGGCAGCAATGAATGGAGTAAAGTACAGAGAGATCCTTGATGAAAACCACTATTCAGACCTTTCTTTTTAATACATTTGCAAAAATTTCTAAAAAACTTTTTGCTTTGTCATTATGGGGTGTGTAGGCAAGTGAAAAAAATGAAATCATTTTTAAATTGAGGCTGTAAAAAAAAATGTGGAGAAAGTCAAAGGGTGTGAATACTTTGAAGACACTGTACATACGATTATTACATTTTGCTATAGCAAAGTTTCTTATAAGATGCATGAAACTATAATAATAAAATAAATCAAATCATAGCAGCAGCTCTGTCAGACTGAGTTAATGTGGATGCCACATACTTTGCAGTTTGGCAGCCATTAGAGCATGGTGACATCAGCATGGGGCTAAAGGGCTGGCGCTGCAGCTGCAGAGCTAATTAGCCAGTAGCTAGCCACCCAGTCAGCTTATCTGCCTTACAGCCACACTATTTTATTTTCAAGACGTAAACTAGGACCAATGCCCCGTTTGCATCGTGATGCATTTCATTACACGGTACGTCAACGTCATGCAATATCGTTGTTTCACAACGCAAGACAAGCTGGAGGAGAGTCTGTCAGAGATCACATTTAATTTGGGAGATTGTTAAATAGGGCATTTTCATTTAAGACAGGAGAAACATAGTTTCAGTTGATAAAATATGTTTTGTTTAGTTACTTTTTCCTCAACTTGTTCCTGAAAGCTAAAAGCTAGGATTTACTGTAGCTAGCAACCTCCACCTAATAATCCTCAAACAAAACGCCACTACCATCACAATAAATAAGGGGAGGGAACAGAAAGTATAAATTGGCTTAAATGCCAATGTGTATTATTTTCTTAACATAAAACAATACTCACTTACAGCAACAGGTAATTGTTTACAAGTTGCTAGCTATCGTGGAAAACCACAAATTTTCATCTTCTGTGGTTTGGTAACTTCCTGTTCTTCGATGGACTCTGGCCGGACTGAAGACGCAGAGTATCCGTCTCAAAACGGACAGAACCTTCAACTACAAGGGGGCATTGAGATTCCTCTCCATTGTGGACAGTCCCCATTGAAATGATTGACATCCGGCGCAACGTAACGGATTGCTTATGGTTAATGTGAATGACGCACCAGGCCGTGGCCAGACAGACACTGATGAAAAACAGATGAAATTGACATTATTTCATCAAAAGTAACAAGTTGCATAATAAAAACAAGTGTGGATGCTCTTCCGTACTCATCGTTGTCAGTCAACATGAGCCACTGAAAAGCCATTGGATGATACATTTGACAGATATATACAAGCTCTGTGGCCGCCGCCTAAACACAAAAAGTCAGTGGAAAGTGCAGCAGTTACAGTACCTGCAGCATTAACCAGGATACACAATCATAATGCATTYAGTAGTCTGCAGTTAGTAGTACATTCAGGAGGACAGCCGTAGGGCCATGCGCACACATACACTAGCGTCCATCACCTCTGCTCACACACTATATTCCTCCATCAGTTCTGCCTTTTCCTCAAGCAGCAAAAAGGGGAGATGGGAGCACACCCAGAGGACGGCCCAGGGAGAAAACAGGATACAGCTGCCAAGTGGTGGCAGACCCTCGGAGCTAAAACCCACACAAGTTTTTCTGAAGACATTTCCACCAATAGGCCTATAGATTGTTAGGAGCAGACCAGTCTGTGCGAGGCGGTTGACAGAGTATCCGACACCAAAATGTTCTACAACCACATGATTTGTGGTAGGGACTTGGAAGTAGTGCCGAGTGGCATATGACCCCAATCCTATCAAAAAAAAGGTTTGTGCCCATGTGGCAAAAGTGGGGCAAGCACACACACACACGTAGTTGCGCACGCACTCAGCCTTGAACGCTTTGTTCAATTATTATATATAAGAAAGTATAACTCAATGTAGGATTTATTACGCAATTTGAAAGTGAATAAATCTAGATTTTTTACTGTGGAGCCCATGGCACTCCATGTGTTTGTCGAGGCAAGCCAGGATATTTCCAGATATCTGAACCACCCATTGCTTCCACACCTAACCCTCTTATCGCCCTAGAGGAGTGGTACATTTAATCTCAAATTGCATCGCTTCCATTAATCTAAACTCCGTGGGACTAAAACAATGGCCACCTAGCTGCCCTCTGATGTTCCCTTTGATCAGGTGGGACTATTATGATTGGAAAGTGGAGACGTTACAAAATCGTGACAAACATTACTAGAGACACTTTGCTAGCATTAAACTCAGTCTCCAAAATGGCAGATATTTGCAATGGCTAATCAACAGTAAATAAGAGAATTGTTTTACTTCCGACAGTTAGCCATGATGATTAGCTAGCCAGCTAATACAGTTCACCGTTAGCAAATGCTCCAACTCTATTCCTCCAGTTACAGTAGCGCTGCCGTGTTAATAAAGTGTCTCAAACTTGAACAACGACGGTAACCATGGTAATGGCAAAGAAAGGAAGGGTGAGTGGGTGGGTGGGTGCATGCAATCTTGTACTCACTGTTGCGGGTGGAGTTGTCCCAGTCCCATGCATCCACGATGAGGGAGTACGCCCGCTAGAGAGAGAGAGAGGAGAGTCAGAACTCATGACCATCGGGGCTCTAACATGTGTGCATTCTGCCAAAGAGCATTATCCCTGAAATAGGAATGCGCCACAGGAGCACCTTGCCTAGAAAGAGCCATGGGAGCCACATGGCCTACGCTCAATGTGTGTGTTGAAAATAGGGCTGTCAAATGATTACACAAATAAAATCGAGTTAGTTAACTACATAAAACCATGTGACTAAGAGTAATTACATTTTTTGAAATTGTTCAAAATTTGACCCTAATTATGTTTAAAGATGTAAAACATTGGGTTGTAGGTATAATATACAGTGCCTTCAGAAAAAAAMAAMAAAGTGAAATTATGTTTTTGGAAAAGTTTACAAATTAATAAAAAATGAAAAGCTGAAATATTTTGGCAATAAGTATTCAACCCTGTTATGGCAAGCCTAAATACGTTCAGGTGTAAAAACGTGCTTAACAAGTCACATAATACGTTGCATGAACTCACTGTGCAATAAGTGTTTTACATGACTTTTATGACTACCTCATCTCTGTAATTGTAAGGTTCAGCGAATTTCAAATAAGACTTCAACCACAAAGACCAGGGAAGTTTTCCAATGCCTCACAAAAGGGCACCTATTAGTAGATGGGGGAAGCAGAGTATTGAATATCCCTTTGAACATGGTGACGTTATTAATTACACTTTGGATGGTGTATCAATACACCCAGTCACTACAAAGACACATGCGTCTTTACTCAGTTGCAGGAGAAGAAGGAAACTGCTCAAGGATTTCACCATGAGGCCAATGGTGACTTTAAAAACAGTGAGTAAGGTTACACAATGTGATTACTGTGGATAGTCAGATTAATATAGTTTGATTAAAATGTTTGCATGCTTGGCAAGAAGGATCTTTAATCCTGTTTAGATGGACACATCTTAAATCAGCCTACCTGATGGCACTGATAAATGCAGCGACAATGTTATTTTTGCTTAGCATATTTTAAATGATTGTGGTGTTTTAAAATCGGCCTATGCTTACTTCAATTTTGACCTTACCCCGATTAAGATAAGCAAAGTAAGGTGTTTGCATGACTATTGAATTCTCTGCCTGCTGCCATAATCAGTTTAATATTGAAATTATTACTGTGCATATAAAACACTAATTTAGTGTTTAATGGTTGTGATAGAAAACTAAGGATCGATCAAAAACTTTGTAGTTACTCCACAATACTAACCTCATTAACAGAGTGAAAAAACTAAAGCCTGTACAGAATAAAAAATAACCCAAAACATGCATGCTGTTTGCAACAAGACAATAAAGTAATGCTGCAAAAAATGTGGCAAAGTAATTCCCTTTATGTCCTGAATACAAGGCATTGATCTGCCCCAAACATATTACGGAGTACCACTCTCCATATTTCAAGCATAGTGGTGGCTTATCATGTTATGGGTATGCTTGTAATCATAAAGGAATGGAGTTTTTCAGGATAAAAAAWGAGAWTTTTTTTTTTAGAGCTAAGCACAGGCAAAATCCTAGAGGAAAACCTTGTTCAGTMTGCTTTCCACCATACACTAGGAGATCAATTCACCTTTCAGCAGGACAATAACCTAAAACAAGGCCAAATCTACACTGGAGTTGCTTACCAAGAAGACAGTGAATGTTCCTTAGTGACCGAACTACAGTTGACTTAAATCTGCAAGACTTGAAAATGCTTGTTAAGCAATTATCAACAACCAATTTGATAGAGCTTGAAGAATTTTGAAAATATTACAAATCTAGTTCTGCAAAGCGCTTCAAGACATTYCCAGAAAGACTTATAAGTGTAATTGCTGCCAAAAGTGATTCTAACATGTATTAACTCTGGAGGTTGAATACGTACCTAATCAAGATAGTTTTATTTTCCATGAATTTGTTACAAATGTTTGAATTTTTGTGTATACCGTTGACAAAAAAGAAAAACTATATTTGAATGAAAAGTCAAGGGGTGTGAATACTTTCTGAAGGCACTATTTTGATTACAGGGCAGAAAAAGTACAAAATCTAAATAAACACTATTCTAAGACAATAACAGATAAACCAAGTCTGAGTTCATGTAAAGTGTCATACAGCTAGTCTACTTCTTATCCACTAGTCATAAGTTGATTGAACTAAAATTGGAGTAATTTGCTTAAATCCTTTGACCTGAAAACTACAGCAAAAAAAATAGCTAAAAATTGAATGGATGTCATGTTCTGATTAAAATAAATGTGGGAAATTAAGACTTGAATCTAGAGGCATTCAGCCATTGCATTCTGAACATTCTTGTTTGGTTAACTAGCTAATTTTAGCATAACTAGCTAGCTACTTCCGAGCAAATTAAATGTTTCCTGTTAGCTAAAGAAAACGCCAGGGCAATGGGGTTGAACTTTCTATAAAATGTTCCATAATTGTTACTCAAAGCTGTGCATAGTGAATGTTTTAGCACCACAAGAGAGCTTGCTATACTGCTGCTGCCGAACAAGAGCACAGTGCGCATTGTCTATCGAGCTTAAATGTCCGTGAAGGGAAATATTTTTTGGGGTGAAAGACTGATGCGATTAAATGAGTAAAAAAGAAGTGTTAAATCCAAAAGTGAATTACAGTTAACGCGTTAACTTTGACAGCCCTAGTTGWAACGTGTCAGTTTCTACATCAGGGTTAGTCAAATCCAACGCCTCAAGGTACATAGTCCTGCTGGTTTACTTTCCTCCCCGGTAGGTACATTTATTGATTAAGGCAGGGTTTCCCAAACTCTGTCCTGGGGTCCCCCCTGGGTGCACGTTTAGTTTTTGCCCCAGCACCACACAGCTTATTCAAATAACCAAATCATCATCAAGCTTTGATTATTTGAATAAGCTGTGTAGTGCTAAGGCAAAATCCAAAACATGCACCCATAGGACAGAGTTTGGGAAACCCTGGATTAAGGACACTGATTGGAAGGAAGAACCAAGGTCGTGTTCATTGGGGCATACAACAGAAAAGGTTTCAAAAGTTTAAAACGTGTTGCAGGTCCAGGTAGTACCCCCGCACTCCCTGTTTGTCAGTTTTATTCCATTTGATGTCGAATGAATACAACCCAGTTGTACTGTGGCCCTTGAGATATCAAGAACTAGTCCTTGTGAGTGGTCGCTGTATATTCAGGTGATCCCGTCCATCTTTCCTAACATTTTTTGGAAAGAAAAATAGTAATCCTATCATGATTCTGTTCCTCCTCCTGTGCTGCATAAGATCCACTTGTCATGTTGATATTCACGGAAAGTACAAAACATTAGTAACACCTTCCTAATATTGAGTTACATCCCTTTTTGCCCTCAGAACAGCCTCAATTCGGGCATGGACCAGAAAGCGTTCCACAGGAATGTTGGCCCATATTGACTGCAATGCTTCCCACAGTTGTGTCAAGTTGGCTGGATGTCCTTTGGGTGGTGGACATTCTTAATACACACAGCAAACTATTGAGCGTGAAAAACCCAGCAGCGTTGCATTCTTGACAAACAGGTGCACCTGGCACCTACTACTAAAACTCATTCAAAAGGCCTCTGAATGACACACATACAATCCATGTCTCCATTGTCTCAAGGCTTAATTCTTTAAACCGTCTCCTACCCTTCATCTACACGGATTGAAGTGGATTTAACAAGTGACATTAGCTTTCACCTGGTCAGTCTGTTGTGGAAAGAGCAGGTTATCCTAATGTTTTATACACTGAGTGTAGGATATACCATGACTGAGGATACTGTACTATCAGTCAGGCGATGGGGAGCAGAAACGGAGTCAGACTCAAAGACCCATCCCTTCCCCCCGGGAATGAAATCATGACATGAAACGGAGCAACTCATCCAGGCTACTTCGCCTTTAGGCATTTAATAGAAAGATTGGATAACAACCAATTGTTGTAACTCCACTTTGMCCTCTGGTAGGCAAATTGGACATTTTCATATTGCTTACACCTATGCAATGCTTTCAAATCTACACGTGCCTCTAGGGGATAGGGGTTGTCGCTGTCTAGACCGGGCCAATAACACTTTGCCACCACTACATTCAACCCCCGTCGTTAGTCCTAYTACCCTCCACCATTTCCAATGTGATGTAACAAAACTTCACAAGCAGTCTCAACAGCTGACAATAAGCGACAGCAAACACACGTCATAACATGACCACTGCTGGGGTAACAATCTAGCTGGCCAGCAGGTCACACTGCTAGGCAACCAGCTGACCTAAATAGCCACTTTGCAGTACTCACACAACCACTATCATGTCAGTCATCAAGGGCAGGTTCCACTATATATGACTACCGCTGTGGCTATGCCACTGATAAATGCACTATATGTCTAGTGAGGGAGATTGTAAAGTTGGTATGATGGGGAGAGGCACAGAAGGAGAGAACGGACTGTGGTGTGTGTGTTGATCTGATCGAGGGGATCCTACTGGCTGGCTGTGCACTGCTGTGGGATTAAAGTGCGTTGTCTGGGAGGGTGTGAGTGTGTAGAGATTGGGCAGAGGCTGGGGACAAGGAGCTTGGCTAGGGCATGCCTAGGATGGCTGCCTGCCTGTCTGCCACCCTCCTGTCTGATAGACGCACAACAGATGCGCCTCGCCAAAGATGGATTATTTGACATGGATCATCCCACGACACACAGCGCAGCTTCTGACCTATCTGGTGGTGTTTGTTTAGGGTGTGTGCATCCATGTGGGGGGGGCTGCCCTGCAAGTGACCAACACATCTGTCTGGGTGTGTGTGGAATGTGAGCATGTGTAGCCTTTACATGTGACAAAATGTGCGCGCGCATGTCTACATATGCATTTGTGTTTGTTACGTGTGTGAGAGAGACAGTCGTTAGCGCTAGAAAGGAAAGTATTTCTATTACGTGTTGGTGTGCATGTGAGAAAAACAGAGCGGTATCACGAGAGGGTGTCTATTCTTGTGTGAGTATATGATAAAGAGTGATGTTAGCATCAGGAGAGAGAGCGKCAGTAGCGCGCGAGAGAAGAGGGGGCCAGTCAGTCTCATTTAACACACCCTCTCCCTCAGTGATTAGGTGGATTAAGTGACAGCTGCCGCAATGGATGGATGGGGGGGGGGGGTTAAAGGAGGAGTGTGGGCGAGCGATGGAACAAAGACTCAGGTCCCCAACAGTGTCAACCCCCCCTCCCCCCAAAGAGACACCGGTGCTCCACATTCCAGAAACATCACACACACTTTGAGGGCTCAAAATACCTACAAACACCAAGGATACACAAGGATACACATTTAAAAAAATAAAAAACAATGGTCACACACCGGATAGGTGCAATGAAATGTGTTGTTTTACAGGGTCAGCAATAGTAGTACGGCGCCCCTGGAGCACATTAGGGTTAAGTGCTTTGCAAGTGCATTACACACACACACACCATTATAAGTGAGATGAACTTGATGTTCTCCCCATGTCGTGCACCCCAGGCGATAGGAGCCGCTTGCTGCTGATCATATGACACCTAAACACGTCTAGAAACAAGTCTGGGAACCACAATACGAGACTGCTGTTCTAAAGTGTGTTAGTAAGAATATAGGTTCACACGCACAACAAAACCTTGGACCATAGTTCACATGCACAAGTGCCCTTGGATGCTCGACACCCACCCACCTAGACCCTTTCTTAGAGGATTACAGGATTTAAAACCGTATAGGGGGATTTGGAGAACGAGACACGCCTTACACCCCTTGACCAATAAAGCATTAGGACTATGTTAAGGAAGTCCACCACTCAGACTTATGCTAAATAGGGAGGTCTAATTGGCTCACACCTTGTCAATCAGGGGGGGGGGGGGCTACAGGCTGAGAGCAGACTAAACAGCATGGTGCGGGGGAGGGGGGGCAGAATTCAAAGAGGGGTGAGACTGCCACAGGTGCAGGTTCCCACACCAGGGGATGAGGGGCGGAGTTGGCTGGTGGGAGAAGAGGATTGGAGGGAAGTGGCCCTAAATTAAAGGGCTGGGGAGTTGAGAAACGGTGGCGATTGAGTGGTGAGAGGAGGTTATGTAGGCCTAGGCGTAATATTGTGCTTTAGGTCCCTTGAGACTTAATCAGAACAGCTCCAGGGTTAAGTTTCCCCTGGGTACAGATGTGGATCAACATTCACTCCAATCCTAGGGCTGTGACAAGACCAGTGTCGCAATATTTTTTTCTATGGCAAAAATGAAAACACGAAGCAGATCTAACTTTTTGGTCCTTTAAAAACCTGCTGAATGTACAATTGTGTGTGAGAAAGTTCAGAAAACAAGTAAAAAAGTGACTCTGGATGATAACATGTTTTCATAAAGAACTTAATTTACTTCTGGTATCATCCCTACTAAATCCTTTTTTAAACCATTAAATGGGGGAAAAGCATAACTGACCCAAGATCAGCATCTAGTGGCAGGGTTGAGGGAGCTTTATAATTATTATTTTAATCATGAATAAATAACAGAAGAAAAAATATAGAAATGCAACATGTAATGTGTTGGTCCCATGTTTCATGATCTGAAATAAAAGATCAAAGAAATGTTCTATGCACAAACACTTAACTCTCAAATGTTGTGCACCAAGTTGTTAACGTCTGTTAGTGAGGAAAGCTCATTTGCCAAGATAATCCATCCACCTGACAGGTGTGACATATCAAGAAGCTGATTGAACAGCATGATTATTACACAGATGCACCTTGTGGTGGGGACAATAAAAGGCCACTTAAATGTGCAGTTGTCACAACAATGCTCCATTAGTCTCAAGTTGAGGGAGTGTGCAATTGGCACGCTGACTACAGGAATGTCTACCAGAGATGTTGCCAGAAAATAGACCGCTGCGCCACTCGGGAGGCCAAATATATATTTTTTACATTTCAAAATCAACCCCTCATCCCTATTAGGCACTTGATGTACAGTGCCTTCAAAGTATTTCAAACCAAKAATTTTTACACATTTTATGTTACAACATGGAAATAAAATTGATTTAACTGTCTGTCCTTTGTCAATGACCCACACAATACACTATCAACGTGGAAGAAAAATACATACATTTATGAAAAATAAAATCTTGATTAGATAAATATTCAACCTCAAGTCAATACATGTTTGGCAGCGATTACAGCAGTGAGTGTTTTGGGGTAAGTCTAAGAGCTTTGCATAACTGGATTGTACAATATTTGTCCATTCTTAAAATTATACAAGCTCTGTCAAGTTGGTTGTTGATCATTGCTAGACAGCCATTTTCAACATGATTTAAGTCAAAACTGTAACTAGGCCACTCAGTAACATTCATGTTGTCTTGGTAAGCAACTCGTGTATATTTGGCCTTGTGTTTTAGGAAATGGTCTTGCTGAATGTCTCCCAGTGTCTGTTGGAAAGCAGTCTGAACCAGGTTTTCCCCGTGCTTACTTTTACTCCAGTTCCTTTTATCCATAATAACTACCTCGTCCTTGCCGATAACAAGCACATACATAACATGATGCAGCCACCACCAAGCATGACAATATGCAAAGTGGTATGCTGTGATGTGTTGGATTTTCCCTTAAACATATCGCTTTGTATTCAGGACAAAAATATAAATGACACATTTTTTGCAGTATTACTTCAGTGCCTTATTGCAAACAGGATGCATGTTTTGGAATATTTTTTATTCTGTATAGGCTTCCTTTTCACTCTCATTTAGGTTAGTATTGTTGAGTTAGCCCATCACAGCCATTAAACTCCATTTGAAAATCCCCATTAGCCTCATGGTGAAATACCTAAATAGTTTCCTTCCTCTGGGTGTATGAGTTAGGAAGGATATCTGTTCTTTGTAGTGACTGAGTGTACTGATATACCATCCAAAGCATAATTGATAATATCTCTAAGCATGGTGAGTGTCTGCTTTTTATTTTCACCCATCATCCAATAGGTGCGCTCCTTTGTGAAGCCTCCCTGGTCTTTGTGTTAGACTCAGTGTTTGAAATTCACTTCGACTGAGGGGACCTTGTGTGTGGTACAGAGAAGGGGTCCATGCAATTTAAGCACATTTTTACTCCTGTACTTATTTAGGCTTGATAAAAAAAGGGGTTGAATACTTGACAATACATTTAAAAATTCAGGCTGTAACAAATTTGGAAAAAGTCAAGGTGTGAATATTTTCTGAAGGCACTCTATCTGAAATAATTGGGAGAGGTATAAGCAATATGGTAGTAGCTACACCTTGGCTTCTGATATGCTAAACAGAACTTACCCAATTCTTTCAGATCTGAAAAATGCCTAAGGTTTAAGCGGCCCCTAGCCTGTCCACCATTCRCAGGCACATCTGCAGAGTTCAGACGATTGGATAGTTAAGAATGATGGTAATGTCGCCATCTTGCTTCCAACTATCCTGTTTCTTTCAGGGGCCATATTCATAAAGCGTCTCAGAGTTAGGAGTGCTGATCAAGAATAATCTCCCCCGTTAGGGCTGCACAATTAATCTAATTCACATCGAAATCACAGTATTGACATGTGCAATATCCATGTTGCAAGAGATCCATACTGCATGCAATACTTTGAACAGCCACGTTACATCCGTTTTATAATTTACTCCATCTCATCTCTYCCCCCCCCCTCTTGCAGCTGTTTCCCACACACCAAGCCCCACCCCTGTCACTCAAGCAGCGCAGTTCCTCCTCCTCGCTGTTACATTCACTAAGTCTGCATCCTGCTCTGTTAGGTGAAATGCAGGACTGTTCCAAACAAGAACGATGCCGCTTTCCACTTTGCTTCTTAGTATAGATAATTCATTTTTCTATGATTCCAAACAGTTCACCCAAGTGTTTTGATCTATCACAAGTCAAATCGCAATTTGTAAAAAAAATAAAATAAATAATGGCCCATATCATGCAGCCCTACTGTCCATGTAGTCTTATTCATTGTGATCTAAAAGACAAATCTGTTACTAAAATCTTCACTTCTACTCTGAGTAGCTTAATACATACATCCAGATGTACAGGAGTGGCTAGGGGTTGATTTGGAATTCAGCGTGCTCTACCCTGCTTTGTGATGCATCGATCACCTGATCTCAGGCTGATTTGGGACACAGCRAGGGAGGACAAGCTCCTTTCTGTGACCCAGTGTCAGCTCAGGCTGACCTAAATCCCCTCGCCATGGCCACCCCTGAAAAGGTTGCCATGACCCTGTCAGTGCACGCCACTCTGCGCTCCGAGAGCTCTGTCACACGCCTCGTCTGCAGCCACAAAGTGGTGTGTGAAAGGGCAAGAGAGCTTGGTTGGTTTCTTTAAAGTCTGTCAACCACTGCCCTTACAGATGGAGGGAGGGAGAGACCACTTCCTGCTTTGTCCTTTCCAAGAGAAACATCAGGAAAATATGCAGACTTACTCTGACAGCCCCCCCTTCAGTAAAGCACAGTCACCAAAACAGCTGGGGGACATCCCTTAGCTCCCTGCTAAGCCCCAAGGTGAAGAGTTTTTCCAAGGGACTGAGGATTCTAGAATCAGCCCGGATTCCACCAACCATCGACTGCAAAGCACCCCTCACACCAGACGCCCACCCGTCACACAACCCTTGCCTTGTCCCCCCCCGAGAAGAATTAGCGTGACAGCCCCCTCTGATGATTTATTGCCCTCCAGGGGACACAAGGTCATCCATTCAGCCGGTGGCCAATAATAGCTGTGCATGTAATCTTCATTAATCTGTGATGTCAATCCTGGCTTCGGTTTTACCAGGGCTGAGTCTATGGGTTTCTGGGAGAGKCAACCGAACGAGGGAGGCAACCTCGGGCGGAAGAGGGCATGCACAAAACGACAACTGCTCTCAGCTACGCCCAAATGAGGGACACTGCCTGGCCAATTACTGATTCTGAGAAGGTTTAATGATGCCGTTTGGTGGAAAATATGGTAAAGAATGTAGTCTTCTTGGGCCCAGGACGAGACTACCACAGCTAAAGCTAGAAAAGCCACAAAAGGAAAACACCTGTACCCCTGTCAAATGATCAAAGAACTTATCTTGCAGTAAAAACCACCAGTCAAAAGTTGACACTTCATTCAAAGGTTAATTAATTTTTACTAATTTCTACAAAACATTTTATATTTGAGATTCTTCAAAGTACCCACCCTTTACCTGTCACTCTAAGCATTCTCTCAACCAGCTTCACCTAGACTGCTTTTCCAACAGTCTTGAAGGAGTACCCACATATGCAGARCACTGGTTGGCTGCTTTTCCTTCACTCCGCAGTCCAACTCATCCCAAGCGGGTTGAGGTCAGGTGATTGTGGAGGCCAGGTCATCTGAGGCAGCACTCCATCCCTCTCCTTGATCAAATAGTCCTAACACAGCCTGGAGGTGTGTTGGTCATTGTCCTGTTGAAAAACAAATGAGCCCAAACCAGATGGGATGGCGTATCGCTGCAGAATGCTTTGGTAGCCATGCTGGTTAAGTGTACCTTGAATTCTAAATAAATCACTGACAGTGTCACCAGCAAAGCACCCCATCACACTTCCTCCATGCTTCACGGTGGGAACCACACATGCAGAGATCCTTTCACCTACTCTGCATCTCACAAAGACACGGTGGTTGGAACCAAAAATCTCAAATTTKGACAGATTTCCACCGGTCTAATGTCCATTTCTCATGATTCTTGGCCCAAGCAAGTCTACTTATTGGTGTCCTTTAGTAGTCGTTTCTTTGCAGCAACTCAACCATGAAGGCCTGATTTTACGCAGTCTCCTCTGAACAGCTGATGTGTCTGTTACTTGAATTCTAAAGCATTTTATATGGGCTCGAATTTCTGAGTCTGGTAACTCATGAACTTATCCGCTGCAGGAGAGGTAACTCTGGGTCTTCCTTTCCTGTGGCGGTCCTCACGAAAGCCAGTTTCATCATAGGGCTTGATGGTTTTTGCAACTGCACTTCAAGAAACATTTCAAAGTCCTTGAAATGTTCCGGATTGACTGACCTTCAGGTCTTAAATTAATGGACTGTCATTTCTCTTTGCTTATTTGAGCGGTTCTTGTGAAAATATGGACTTGGTTTTTTAACAAATAGGGCCATCTTCTGTATATCTTGACAACTGATTGTCTCAAAAAGCATTAGGGAAAGAAATTCCACAAATTAACTTAAGGCACACCTGTTCATTGAAATGCATTCCAGGTGACTACCTCATGAAGCTGGTTGAGAGAATACCAAGAGTGTGCAAAGCATTCAAGGCAAAAGGGTGGCTACTTTGAAGAATCTGAAATATGAAAAAAATATTGATTAAGCAATTGATCAGTGAAAAGTTAGGAGCAGAAAGCCCCAAGGCGCACTCCCTCATGGCCTATTTATGAGCCCTAACCTGTCCTCCCAAGGATAGAGGGAGTCTGGCCCTCCATGTACTTCCATAGGCAGAATGCGACTTCATGGCCTGTATAGTACTAATGAGTGCTGTTTGTACTGAATGGTGCCACTGTGCAGAGAGTTTAAGGAAAGAGCCAGTACCAGCCACTGGGTCAAAAACATTAGCGACTAAAAACAACTGACATTGGAGTCTAGACTTTGTTCCAAACTGCCAACGAAAATCACGTGTTGTGTGTGGGGGGGGGGGGGGGGGGGACATTATGTCCCTCTGACGAGGTAGGAGAAAAGAATAGTCTGACTGCTCGATCCATCACCCGCTTCCCAAGTGCCCTCTCCTCCCATGGGGGGGGAAATCAAAGGTCCCTGCTTTGGGTGCAACCAGGTGGTGGACAGCTACGCCCAACATCCATCCTTGCAACATTGAGGTCTCCAAAACCCACCAGGGACCAATGCGGAGTCTCATCTTCCCTTCACATCTCTGAACTTGGGTTACGGGACATCAAAACTCTTGCAAACCTTCAGCTGTTAATACCGTCACAAGAGACAGACATTAGGTCAACTACCAGGTCTAGGCAAAGAATGACAACGGTCAAAGCCCCCCTCTCCTGTAGGAGAAGATTTTAAGCCGGAGTAATGACAGGGAGCGGAGCGGTGGTGAGAAGAGGGCGGGGGTGTCATAAAATGCGGAGGCCTGTTCTCAGGCGAACAGGCAACGTCAGTGACATTTGCTCTCCTGCACCCCACCCCCAGTCTTCCCCTTACTGATGCTGCAGAGGGTGCCTGTCAGGCTTCGTTAGCTCCCTTTCACTAGTCTTCAGAAAGTCCCTCCCCCCCAAAATCAGACAGGATGACCCTAAACGCAACAGGAGCTTTTGTACCTCTGGGGTTCTTCCCAGGAACCCCCACCCCCAACATGAGCTATGTTGTCCCTCTACCAATCTCCCCAGGGGGTAGGCTAACCCTCCCACCAAAACAGACAACACTCCTTGCAACAAACCTGCGTGGACCATTTCAGAAGCAGACACTGCTTCTGTCGTTATTGTACAACCCCCACCAGCCCCGAGACAGCACCCCACCTCTTGCACAATACCAAAGACCCCTCTGTTAAGAAGTCGTCTTGATGCGGCTCGCATTTCCTCCACCACAATTGGCATTTTTTGCTAAGATTTTACTGTGACAAAGCAAACAATGGCTTTGTGGTGGGGCATTGTGGGCCTTGGAGGCGCAGGGGGACTGAGGTCCATAGAAGCTGATATGCTCTTTACACCTCGCCCGGGAACGGAATCCAGACATTAAAACTGAATTCAACAACTTTATTGAACTTATTAGAACATTTGCCTAAGTTAATCATTGGACACGAACAAAATGCATTGAATCGTATTTTCCTGCAACTTTGAAGCGGCACAGGAATGCCCATGCCTATGCGCACGCACAGTCCCAGCCAAAAGTTGACACACCTACTCATTCAAGGGTTTCTTTATTTGAACTATTCTACAATAGTTAAGACCAAAAAAACGAAAGAAATAACATGGATTCATGTTACATCAAAATATATATTTTATTTGAGATTCTCCAAAGTATCTACCCTTTGCTTTGAAGACAGCTTTGCACACGCTTGACATTCTCAACCAGCTTCACCTGGAATGCTTTTCCAACAGTCTTGAAGGAGTTCCCATATATGCTGAGCACTTGTTTGATGTTTTTCCTTCACTCCGCAGTCCAACTCATCCCAAATCACTTCAATTGGGTTGAGGTCAGGTGATTGTTGAGGTCAGGTCATCTGATGCAGCACTCCATCCCTCTCCTTCTTGGTCAAATAGTCCTAACACAGCCTGGGAGGTGTGTTGGTCATTGTCCTGTTGAAAAACAAATGAGCCCAAACCAGATGGGATATCGCTGCAGAATGCTTTGGTATCCATGCTGGTTAAGTGTACCTTGAATTCTAAATAAATCACTGACAGTGTCACCAGCAAAGGACCCCATCACACTTCACGGTGGGAACCACACATGCAGAGATCATCCTTTCACCTACTCTGCATCACAAAGACATGGTGGTTGCAACCAAATATCTCAAATGTACTTTTTGATCTGAGTCCAGAGATTTCCACCGGTCTAATGTCCATTGCTCGTGWTTCTTGGCCCAAGCATTTCTCTTGTTCATATGTGTCCTTTAGTAGTGGTTTCTTTGCAGCAACTCAACCATGAAGGCCTGATTCAGTCTCCTCTGAACAGTTGATGTTGAGATGTGTCTGTTACTTGAACTCTGAAGCATTTATTTGGGCTGCAATTTCTGAGGATGGTAACTAATGAACTTATCCTCTGCAGCAGAGGTAACTCTGTTGTGGTCCTCATGAGAGCCTGTTTCATCATAGCGCTTGATGGTTTTTGCGACTGCAATTCAATAAACATTTCAAAGTTATTGAAGTGTTCCGGCTTGACTGACCCTCATGTCTTAAAAGTAATGGACTGTTGTTTCTCTTCGACACACACGGTCTTTTACCAAATATCTTCTGTATACCACCCCTACTTTGTCACAAAATCTGATTGGCTGAAACGCATGAAGAAAATTCCACAAGTGAACTTAACAAGGCACACCTGTTCATTGACATGCATTCCAGGTGACTACCTCATGAAGCTGGTTGAGAGAATGCCAAGAGTGTGCAAAGCTGTCAAGGCAAAATGGTGGCTACTTTGAAGAAACTAAAATATATTTTGATTGGTATAAAACTTTGATTACTACATGATTTCATATGTAATTTCATAGTTGATATCGTCACTAWTATTCTACAATGTAGAAAATAGTAAAAATAAACTTGACTTGTACTGCATGTCTACACTTCGTGTAGCGTTAGCAATGATGCTAACAATAACCATCCTCTGGTAGAGATGGAAAGGCTTTCACAAAAAACTTCAATTAAATGTAGCCTATGCTTACCTGGCAGGATGACTCACTGAACACGCTTTTTCTATATTAAATGAAGATATCCATGTGACATTGTTACATACTGTACAACGATATGACATTACAAATTATTAATTTAAAAAAACGTTTCAATGTCGTTTATATGACGTGCCCCCCATAAAAAGACCAGTAGCCTTCACGTGTAGTTTGTTGTTCATGTTGGCCAATCAAAGCAGCTAAATGTGTAGTTTACTAATGCAATAAAATTACGGAATTAAAAAGTTAGAGAAATTAGTAGACTACAACGAGCAGACTACAACGAGCAACCAACAGTTGTTTTATCTGAATGTTATATGAGATAACTACACTACATGACCAAAAGTATGTAGACAACTGCCCGTTGAACAGCTCATTCCAAAATCATGGGCATTAATATGGAGTTGGTCCCCCCCTTTGCTGCTATAATAGCCTACACCCTTTTGGGAAAGCTTTCCACTAGATGTTGGAACATTGCCGGGACCTGCTTCCATTCAGCTATAAGACCATTAGTGAGGTCGGCACTAATGTTGGGCGATTAGGCCTGGCTCGAAGTCGGCGTTTCAATTCCTCTCAAAAGGTGTTCGATGGAGTTGAGATCAGGGCTCTGTGCAGGCCAGTCAAGTTATTCCACACAGATCAACAAACCATTTCTGCATGGACCTCGATTTGTGCACATGTCATGTTGAAAAAGGAAAGGGCCTTCTCCAAACTGTTGCCACGAAGCACAACATTGACTAGATTGTCATTGTTCACTGGAACTAAGGGGCCTAGGCCGAACCATGAAAAACAGCCCCAGACAATTATTCCTCCATCAAACTTCACAGTTGGCACTACGCAGTCGGGCAGGTAGTGTTCTCCTGCCATCCGCCAAACCAAGATTTGTTCATCGGACTGCCAGAAGTGAAGTGTGATTCATCACTCCAGATAACACCTTCCCACTGCTCCAGAGTCCAATGGCGGCGAGCTTTACACCACTCCAGCCGATGCTTGACATTGTGCAGGGGGATCTTAGGCTTGTGTGCGGATGCTTGGCCATGGAAACCCATTTCATTACGCCCATTTMATTAGGCAGGAATTTGACAAACTGACTTGTTGGAAAGGTGGCATCCCATGACAGTGCCACATTTAAAGTCACAGAGCTCTTCAGTAGGGCCAGTCAACTGCAGGTGTTTGTTTATGGAGATTGCATGGCTGTGTGCTCGATATTATACACCGGTCAGCAACGTGTGCCTGAAATATCCAAATCCAAACATTTGAAGGGGTTTAAAATACAATGCTTAAACTAGAACAGGGAGAGCAGCTGGCAAAGGAGAGAGGGTGTCGTTCATTCGCTGCAGAAGCAAGCTGAAAGAGGGGAAGAGACGCAGTAGCCGACTCAGCTACACCCACGACTAGCTAACTTATAGCTGCCATAGTTACTCATTTGTGTATATATATATATATACATATATTTATTTATATATAAATAAAGTGTAACTATGGCAGCTACAAGTTAGCTAGTCTTGGCTGTAGCCTAGTCAGCTACTGCGTCCCCCCCCTCCCACTTTCTGCTTGCTCCGGCACACATGGCCCTTCTGTAGCTGCAGCAAACGAGCACCAGCCTCTCTCCCTGTTGTAGTTTAAGCATTGTTRTGGACTTATAGAACATCCAATTTTGTTGTTTTTCTAAAAACATTTTTAGATTGAGGGAAAACTGATTCGGGCAAAACATACAACTGATTTTATAGGGCCCAAGACCTCCCACGAACACACACCCAAAGAGAAATTCCAACTGGTTTTAATTTCAGCCGCAGGACAAATGAAATGCTGGGTCATGTTCATTAGAGCACCTTGGAGCAAGACGCAACAGAACGAGCATGGACAAGTTCAGATAATAGCCTACCTTCCCGTTTCCACCAGTTTATGAGCTGTTTTGTTCATACTTAACTTAACCCCGTTCTGGAACGTTACAAAAAAAAGAGCCATCTGTAGTGTTCTACGACTCACGAGACAGAGAGGCTAAATGGCAGCCCTAGTGCCTGGCCATATATCCTCGTCTACTTTTTTTTCTTGTACAAGGCCATTTACTGGAGCAGTGTGCCAAGAGATGTGGCGCTTAATGCTGAGAACTTGGCCGGCACGCACACACTCCGCTGTGTGTAAACACACGGCCCATTGAGCATGCCGCTACTATGCCAACAAAGTCATTAGCCATGCACCAACAATACAAAAAACACCTCCCCTCTGGGGTGCTAATAAACCAGTGTAGGGTTCAAGGGTAAGCACCTAACTGAAGGGGGGAAGTGCACACGCAAATATACACTGACATGCGCCCACAGACACAATGTTCATTATTTTATTGCCCCGAAAATCATTTTGGCATCATAAACCAACACAGGGCTCTATGCTGACCTCTTTTTACAATTAGCATGTGTACACCTAATTTGGAAAATGTAGGCGTTTAAAGAAATTTAGGAGCACAATTGAAAATATTTGAGTAATAAAGCTAGAATCCTTACATTTTTCTAGGCGCATTCCTAAAGAGAAAATTCCAGGTCGACAGAAAAATATTCAGACGCATATGTGAGTAAAATGGTAGCACTGTAAAGCCCTGCAACAGTCAAATGCATGTCATTGGGAACTCCCAAGTTCCAGATTAATAAAAAGTATGAGCAAGGATTTACGTAGATTATTTTATATAATTTAATACCAAAATGTAAAGATATTCATACAATTTAGGGCCTACTCATTTTCAGGAAACAAAGAGAGGAAYCCACTAGAGACTATTGATTAACCCCCTGACAGACCAGAACGATGATATAGACTAATACCAGTTTCAGACCGGGTGCATCTCAACAGCCTCGGGCCAAAGTGGCTTCCTCCACTCATTCCCTTCATTTGCACTGATATCAGACAGGTTAGGTGAGAGAGCAATGCGTCTGAATGACTGACTGAATCCTAACTAGATGCTTTACCACCCTTCTAAATCATTTAGATTGCCGACATCGGAGGAAAACGAGACGAGGAGAATGTCTGATTATGGAGTGCACTGGTTAGCCATGGGTTGTGATGCAGCCCACCTTGACCACCAGCTGTTCCCAACCAACCTAATACACTGAACAAAAATATTAAATGCAACAATTTCAAAGATTTGAGCTACAGTTCATATAAAGAACTAAGTAAATTTAAATAAAATGGATCAGAAAGCCAGTCAGTATCTGGTGTGACCACCATCTGCCTCATGCATCGCAACATCTTCGCATAGAGTTGATCAGGCTGTTGATTGTGGCCTGTGGAATGATGTCCCACTCCTCTTTAATGGCTGTGTGAAGTCTCTGGATATTGGCTGGAACACGCTGTCGTGCACGTCAATCCAGAGCATCAATGGGTGACATATCTGGTGAGTATGCACGCCATGAAAAACTGGAACATTTTCAGCTCCCAGGAATTGTGTTCARATCCTTGCAACATGGGGCCGTATATTATCATGCTGAAACAGGAGGTAATGGGGGTGGATGAATGGCACGACAATGGGCGACAAGGTCCCGTCACGGTATCTGTCCATTAAAATTGCCATTGATAAAATGCAATCGTGTTCCTTGTCCATAGTTTATGCCTGCCAATACCATAACCTCACCATGGGGCACTCTGTTCAATGTTGACATCAGCAAACCGCTCGCCCACACAAACGCCATGCACGTTGTCTGCCATCTGCCCAGTACAGTTGAAATCTGGATTCATCCATGAAGAGCCCACTTGTCCAGTATGCCAGAGGYCATCGAAGGTCAGCATTTGCCCACTGAAGTCGGTTACGAAGCCAAACTGCAGTCAGGTCAAGACCCTGATGAGGACGACGTTGGAGGCAGCTTATGGTAGAGAAAGGAAAATTCAAATCTCTGGCTACAGCTACACAAGGTGCACCTGTGTATTGTTCATGCTGTTTAATAAGCTTCTTGATATGCCACACCTGTCAGGTGGATGGATTATCTTGGCAAAGGAGAAATGCTCACTAACAGGGATGTAAACTAATTTGTGCACAAACAGAAATTTGCTTATTGTGCACATAGAAAATGGGATCTATTATTTCAGGTCATGAAACCAACACTACGTGTTTATATTTTTGTTTAGTATATAATAAGCCATTTAACAGACTTCTCCAAAGCGACAGTGCAAGCATACATTTCTCGTATGGGTGGGCACCAGCGGGAATCAAACCCACGATATTGGAGTTGCAAGTGCAACGCTCTAAAAGCTAAGCTAAAACAGTACCACCCTTCATACCCAGGTCAATAGCACATCTCGGCCTGCCTGTCGTCAGAGGAGCAGCCAAGCTGGTCTACATCTCCCATACTGCACCTGGGGCGCACCAGATAAAGCAGCCATCCCACAAACCTGGGGAGGAGGGGATAGAGGAAGTGCTTTGGAAATTATGATAGCACAGTCCCATTTTGGTGTTCTCCACCTTCTACACATAAACTAAACTCATCAGTGGCTCCATAGTGTATGTGGCCCCCACCCCCATCAAAGTTGCCCATCCCTGCTCTAGGCTATAGCCGCTGCAGTATGGACGTGCACATTAAGTATATTGTGGKATTCTGGCATTACAAGTTATTGTTTACATCTCTGCACAGCCCCACATTCCCAGGTACTGCAGCAGCCCTACCTTGCTCACACTCAGAAAGATCCAAACGTGCAAAATGTCAGGTGTGCACCAAAAACAGACCAATGGGAAGAAGCTCATCCATCCACAACTTAATCTGCTCATTTGGTTAGTGGCCAGCTATCTAAACTTGTAGCAAGCATGGTCGAATTACATCCTCTACCTTAACAGCCTTGCGAGGCCTAAATCAGCATGTTTAGCCACTAGTTCCTGACGGAGCCCCAGCAGAGTAGGGTGAAATTGCCCCCAGACGCTGATCTTGGGTCAGTTTAGCATTTTCCCCATTAATGGTAAAGGTTAGGATTGGTCMTAGATCTGTACATAGGGGACACTCACCCTGGAGCTAGTGCAAGAGGCTGCATGCCTAGTGTGTGCTTATGCGGCAGCCAGGCCACCTCAAGCTGAGGCCCAATATTATTTCAATGACATAGGTAAGGAGGACCGCAGCACCTGCACGCAACTAATTTACCAAGTTGCGTCCCAAATAGCCACAGATTCCCTTAAGGGCTCTGGTCAAAAGTAGTGCACTATAAAAAAAGAGAATTGGGTGCAATTCTGGATGCACTCCAAGAGCGAGGAAGAAAAAGGAGGCCACACGACCTGTGTTTGAATAGAGAAACACATAGGCTACCTGCTGCAATCACAGACTAAACTAAACACCTACACATATGCACGAGAGAGACCCACACCATCTTGCCCAAAGGGAGTTTATGGACAAGCAGAGACAGCAATCAAAGCTTTAGATGCGTTTACCTAGCTACGGTCACCGTTTAGAATTTCTGAGCCGACTAGTTGAAAAATCTGCCGAAATGCACCTTGAGCAAGGCACTTGACCCTAATTGCTCCCGTAAGTCACTCTGGTTAAGGGCATCAGCTAAAATGTAATGTACAATAAAAGCAATAACATTTAACCAAAGATCAATTGAAGAAGTCAATGTACCCCAAATTAGCATGCCCAAATAATCTCACTGATTTGTTTAATGAATGGTATATTGTGGGGTCTTGACCTGGTGGTTCACAAAAAAAAATAAACTGTTGAAACCAGTTTGGGAACCTCTGATATGGTGTAAAAAGCCGGGGGAAGCTTGGGAAGGCGTTTCATAAATGGTTCACCTTTGGAGCACTTGGCCTTGCTAATTGGCGGAGTGTCTTCGGTTTAGGGCTGGGAGGTATACCGTATTTTACAATATACAGTTAGTGATGCACTGATCCGGTTTCGGTTTTTCCTTTATCCTATATAACGGTCTTTGAATGTTTAGTTTGTTAAAATGTGATACGCTGTGTGTGATACGCAGTCAATGCAACAATRTTGATGACAACGATGCTGTTTTCACTTTGCTAAATCCACTAGCATTGTATAATTACACTATTAGTTTGTGTWTCTTACATCTGCAAACAGCTAGTTTGTCTTTTCTTAGCAAGTGGGCCTAAATCTTGTTAGCCGCTAATGCTAATTAGCTGGCAAGCTAGCTAATAAATGTACTGAGTCAGAGCAAACGTAATTAGCTATACAGCCTGATAATACCAGTGATAGCGTAGACCTAAATCAGCATGTTTGTGCAATAGTATCTTTTAAATCAAAAGAGGAATACGCAAAGCATGAATGTTAGCTACATGAAGTAGCTAAGATAATACATTCTTTGTAGCCAAAGATTGAAGTTCCCTAGGAAACAACACTGATTCATACCCTGTCATTCACTATAGAACTATAGAATTAGAATAATCAGTATATTTCCATGATCCCAAAGTGTTGTTCTAAATCACAAGTCAAATCRCAATTGCAACATTTGGTGAACAATAAGGCTTAGATTGTCTGCCCATATCATACAGCCCTACATGGCAGTGTGGAAATGCTCTCAAATGAGTGCAGGAAATGCAGAAACTAATGAAAATGCTGAACAAAATGTTTTTGGTTGAAATTGAACCGTCTAAAACAAAATCAGAATGGAGAAAGCCATTGAAATCACTTAGGATGTATGTGTTGCCACCCTAGGGTCACGCACTACTCAAAGCAAATGTAGAACTTATAATAATAAAAGTAAAACTGTCCATTTGTGATAATTGTGGCCATATCACCCAGCCATACTTCTAAAAATATCTTCCTCCCATGACCGGTGGGTGCATTGATGGCCGGGGAGAGGAGAATGCAGCCTCTTAAGTGTGTCCATTCCTTCCCCTTTCATGGGAAGATGCTGCAAAAGGCCCCACACAGCCTCAGGGTCAAAAGAGTGAAAATCTTTGAGCTGGCAGACAAAAAGTGATTTGTTTGTGTCGAGGAAAGGAGAAAAAAGAAAGCCAGAGATAGGGTCTTTCTGTCGACAAACTTCCTGGCAAAATCAACGACAGCTCTCTGCACAACGTTCCTGCAACGTCACGACAACACAACTGTTGCGATTGAGGACAACGTGCCCCCGAGTCTGAACGTCCACTGACATTACATCTGGGGACTAGCATAAGCATAGAGAAGAAAAACACAGTATACGCTTCATAAGGTTGAATTGGATTTGACCTTGTTGAGTTGTCACATGCGTGCTCTATTCTTAAAAATATATATTTATTTTATGGCACAATATGGCAAATGGATTGAGTCCCACTCCCCAAAGCGTTTTAGTTATAAAAAAAAGAAATCGGTATGATAGGCATATTGGTAAACAGACTATACAGCTACAAATAGACTATACTAAAGAAGTTAAGTCTTACCAGTGATGAAAGGTTTCCCCACACACACAGCTATGTCTAGCCTACTTGGAAATATGGGGATCTGGTGTCCCACACCGAATAGCCTGAAGCCACAGGGCTCTTCTCACAGGCTCCATTTCCCTAAATCAGGAGCATTGCGAACCGTAGGGCGGGAATGTTTTTTTACCTGGTTACATGTACATTGACCAACACTAGGGCTGTCCGCGACTAAGAAAAAATCTTGGTCGACCAAAAGGTTTGTTATTTTTATTTTTTCATATATAGACATGTGTTTTCATCAAATATATGCACTGAGCTTGTCTGATGCTTTAAGTGCACTGTTTGATTAAATAATTAAAGACACAAATGACTAGAGGAGTCCGACCGCAATTGATTTGATTGTGCCGGGCCAAGATCAGACTTGCTGGAAGCAAGTGACTAGCACCCATTGTCTCGCTCTCCTCCCTGCTGCAGAGACCACCAAAGAACATCGGTGTTAATCGCACTGTCAGTGTTGCTGAAGCTGCAACGTAATTACAGCCATTTGTCTGAAAAGTTGTTACCAAAATCACTAATTTGTTTAGGAAGACATTCCGTATTCTCTCAAACTTTGMCCTTTGTGTGACACGTCACATGCATGCGATGCATACGACCAATAGGGCCTGACCTATAGCATATCATAACAAATAAATTGGTTATAAACTCTGAACACCGTAACAACAAAAATGGATGCAGAGGACGTGATACACGAAATGGGGAATGTCTACTGGTTGCTCAGGAGGTAAAGAGGAAGTCAGATGTGTGGAATAAATTGATCTAGTTGCGGAAAATACTGGAGATCAAGAAAAACTAAAAGATAAGGAGAAAGGGCTGCATGCATATTACGTGTGCCAAACAAGTGCTGTTAGATTACAATATAATTCTGACCATTTGGAACAATGTAAACACTAAATATGCGTACCAGAGAGTCTGTTAATGTTTTTTTGTTAAGCAAAATGATTAAATCACCTTAAGTCGCATTAATTTGTGAACGCATTTTCCAAAATGGAACGGTTCATTTATTGTTTATGGTAATTATTCAAGGGTCGCTTTATTTTAAAACTAAAACGCTTGATTGCATTTCAAATAMTGAATGAATCGTATGCTGTGTGAAGACAAAGAAATGAATGATTGATACAGTAGCATAAATAAAAGTATTGAAATATAGGCCTAAATTAGTTATGGTATTAAGACTAAACAGGATGTCCCCTTAGGCCTACAGCTTGACGGTGGTTATACAAGGCTGCTATACTAAGCCGACTAATGACATAACTTATTACAATGATGATCATAAGAATAACGAGATCGAGAAAAAGGTTATTATTTGACAATTTGGAACAGTGTAAACACAAAATTATAAATAATACCAAAGAGGCTGTTCTAATGAGAAAAAAAAAAGCGTAAAGCATTTAATACAGCATAGAAAAGATTAACAGCCGAATTTGTGAAATTGTTTATCCAACGTGTTTGCTTGAGGCTTGGTGCTCAGGGAATCAGTTTGCTATTAAACAAACATTCAACCCAGCAACAGAAGCAGGATCTGTAGATATACTGTATATGGATGATTTATGAAGACAGGCACATTTAACAGTTCGGCTATTGATCATAGACCTAATTAAAACGGGTTTCCTCTACTCACTTATTCTTAGACAATTAAGGCAAGGGCTCTTTTCTCGTCTCCTCATTCTGTTGCTGCTTCTGCCGCATTGTTCTACAACAACAATATGCTGGTTAAAGTGTCAGACCCAATAAATCGCTAAGTTAAAACTGTATGAGCATATTAAACTTTATTTWATTTTTTAGATAATATATATTAAAACTAGGGTTGCTAAGGGAYGTAAACCTTCTGGGAAATTTCCGGAAACTTTCCATGGGAAGTTAAGCCCGGGAATTTGGGGAATTTTTGGCTAAAGTTATAACCTAACAGTGAACCTTTTTTTGTGGGATACACAAAGCAATTGTAGGACTTGCGGCATATTTTGGTTAAACGATCCCCAAATTTAATAGAATTGCAACCCTCTGCATGCACAGTGTTTTCTTCAATCACATGTAGAGCTGATCCTCAAGATCTTGCACACTAATGAGATGCTATTGAGCCCACACTACTACACTGTCTGAGTCAAGGACTACATGCTTTCTGCTAAGTTTTGATTACAATACTGGGTGGGGTGAATATTTTATGACATACATGATTTTGTTAACTAGTAAATAGTAGCCTACAGCAAAGTGTGTTTAAATMATTTCTAACTTGTAAACAATCTCTGCTAGTTAATTTTTCCTACCATGTGGGTTTTAGCTTGCTTGAGCCTGCTAACGGAGGAGTGTTAATTCACCTGTTTCCATACAGGTTTMATTTTAAAACATTTATCTTACAAAGTAGTTGTTAAATCTAACTGCTTAACTATTTATCTGTAATTGTATTATATTTTTTTTTACTAATCTTTACAGGAAAATGCCACGGACACCATCTGATGTGTGGAGACATTTCACTTCAGCTAATGTGCAAATACTGTGCCAAATCATGTGTGAAGAATGCAACAAAGATGGAGAATCATCTGGCCAAGTGCATAAAGTTCCCTCAGTGCTACAGCAAGCAACCTCTGACAAAAGCCCCTCTACTTCTATTCGAGAWGAAAATTATGAATCAGACACCTTATCGATAGCAACAGCTCATGGTCCTCCTGGAATTAGAAGCTTTTTTACTCAATGGAGGAACGTAGTCAGAGAAATGCAATGTGTATTGGAAGAGATTTCTGAATGTTCTTCGCCCAGCGTACACCCCTCCAACCAGACATCCTTTATCTACTAGTTTGCTGGATGTAGAGTTCAACAGAGTTCAAGTGAAGGTCAAGCAAATTATAGAGAAAGCAGACTATTGCAGTCATCTCTGATGGGTGGTCGAATGTTTGTGGGCATGGAATAATTAACTACATCATCTCCACCCCTCAACTAGTATTCTACAAGAGCACAGACAAGAGACAGACACACCGGTCTCTACATTGCAGATGAGCTGAAGGCAGTCATCAATGACCTTGGACCACAAGTTATTTGCACTGGTGATAGACAATGCTGCGAACATTAAGGCTGCTTGGTCTAAAGTGGAGAAGTCCTACCCTCACATCACACCCATTGGCTGTGCTGCTCATGCATTGAATCTGCTCCTCAAGGACATCATGGCCCTGAAAACAATGGAAACATTCTACAAGAGAGCCAAGGAAATGGTTAGGTATGTGAAGGGTCATCAAGTTTTATCAGCAATCTACCTACCGCAGTTTTGAAATACATCAAAAAGTGTGAAGACCTCTGCATGAAGCCCATATACGCCACAGCATACATGTTGGACCCCAAGTATGCTGACAGGAGCATCCTGGCTGGTGCAGAGATCAACAAGGCATATGGCGTCATCACTACCGTGTCTCGCCACCTTGCCCTGGATGGGGGCAAGATTCTTGGCAGTCTAGAGAAGTACACTTTCCAAGCAAGGGCTTTGGGATGGAGATGCAATATGGCAGTCATGCCAACATATCTCAGCAGCCACCTGGTGGAAGGGACTTTGTGGATCTGAAGCTCTTTCCTCCATCATCCTCCAAATCCCACCAACATCAGCCGCCTCAGAGCACAACTGGTCCTTGTTTGGGAACACACACGGGTTGAAAAACAGGTGGCCAGCCAGGCAAATTTTAGGGTTTTTGAGTCTGACAAACCATCTGCAACAAGGTTGGAAAGTGACAGTGAAGATGAGGCCTCAGTCTGATGTTCAAGAGGTGGACATTGAGGAGTTCCAGGGAGAAGACATAGAAGCATGAGAGGAAGATCGTCTCGAAACTAAAGCATTGGTTATCATTTTACAGATGTATGTTGAATATGTTTTTGGGAGATGCGATGGATCATTCAATATTCCCTTTATTTTGTTGTTCAGTGAAATCCCATGTTTAGAGTAAACTCAATTAAAGTTCAATTCATAACTAATTGCTTTTTTTATTTCTATTGGAAGGATTAAATAATTTGCAATTATGTCTACTTATGACAAAGTAAAAGGTTTATATTCGTCTCCATATGACAAATATATACAATGCAAAAACATCTACATCGAAATGGTATTAATACTAATTCCCATATGTTCCCACCTCTGAATATTCCCCAAAATGTGCAACCCAAATTAAAAACAAATAAATTAAAACAAGTCATTGCCAAGAGTATGTGGACACCTGCTCGTCGAACATCTCATTCCAAAATCATGGGCATTAATATGGAGATGATCCCCCTTTAATGCTAGAACAGCCTCCACTCCTCTGGGAAAGCGTTCCACTAGATGTTGGAACATTGCTTCCAATCAGCCTCAATTGCATTAGTAAGGTCGGGCACTGATGTTGGGCGATTAAGCCTGGCTCGCAGTCAGCGTTTCAATTMATTCCAAATGTGTTTGATGGGGTTGATGGGCTCTGTGCAGGCCAGTCAAGTTCTTCCACACAGATCTACCAAATCATTTCTGTATTGACTTCGCTTTGTCCACGGGGTCATTGTCATCCTCAAACACGAAAAGACATTCCCAAACTGTTGTCAAAGTTGGAAGCACAGAATCATCTACAATGGCATGCTGTAGCGTTAATATTTCACTTTATTGGAAATAAGGGGCCTAGCCTGAACCATGAAAAACAGCCCCAGACCATTATTCCTCCTCCAGCAAACTTGACAGTTGGCACTATGCATTGGGGAAGGTAGCATTCTCCTGGTATCCGCCAAATCCAGATTAATACGTCAGACTGACAGATGGTGAAGTGTGACTCATCACTCCAGAGCACACCTTTCCACTGCTCCGGAGTCCAATGGCGTCAAACTTTCCACCACTCCAGCCAACGCTTGGCATTGCGCAGGGTGATCTTAGGCTTGTGTGCGGCTGCTCAGCCATGGAAACCCATTTTGTGAAGCTCCTGACAAACAGTTATTGTGCTGACGTTGCTTCCAGGGGCAGTTTGGAACTTGGTAGCGAGTGTTGCAACCGAGGACAGGCGATTTTTACGCGCTTCAGCGGTCCCGTTCTGTGAGCTTGTGTGGCCTATCAGTTCTCGGCTGAGCCGTTGTTGCTCCTAGACGTTTCCACTTCCCAATAATAGCGCTTACAGTTGACGGGAACAGCTCAACAGGGCAGACATTTGACGAAGTGACTTGTTGGAAAGGTTGCATCCTATGTCGGTGCCACTTTGAAAGTCAGTACAGACCATTCTACTGCCTATGTTTGTCTGGAGATTGCATGGCTGTGTGCTCGATTGTATACACCTGTCAGCAATGGATGTGGCTGAAATAGCCGAACCCATTAATTTGAAGGTGTGTCCACATACTTTTGTAGTGTAGCAACATGGTCTAGGAAAAGTAATTTCAACAGCACACTGATGAGTTTCAGAACCGTGGACAGTGACCACTATCCAAAGCAGGAGAAACTGCATAATATCATTTTTATTACTGTTGCAACATTGTTCTTATGTAATAACCATATACAATTCAGGAGCAGGTCTTAAGAGTGATGACTGTCCCATCCCCACGGCCTTCACAATGGATTAGTCCACTCAGACGGGTATCCTTTTTTTKTGTGCTAGTGCTCGTCTAAACAAATCTCGGTCGACCAACAGACTATCAGCCCTAAACACAGCAGCTTTTTTGGCATGTTTTGTCATTTCTATACAAATGTACGACAGAAGTTGGCTCTTTTACAATAGGGGTCAATGGGAAAGAATGTTTGTYSYCCCCAATTTGTGGGTGTGGTCGAGGGGAATTCCTTATTATGTGAATATCGACTCGGTGTATAGCATGAGCCACATCAGTTAACTATAATGCCAACATTGTACATACCGTGGAAATTATGGCATCACAATAGCAGGCAGCCATTGCGAGTGTACCCATAAGTTTACCAGTCAAATTACCAGGGTTAGAGGTTCCAAGCCCATTGTATTCATTCTATTTCTGCGCGCTGCTGCGTTGGGGAAGACTGATTTTCTACAACGCCTTCCTTGTTTCAACAAGGTACAACGTTTTATGTGGTGAAGAGTCCATGTTACGTCAGCAACGGACTCAACAACACGAACGCCGGCCGTCGTGTCTTCAGTCAGATGTTCGTTCCACACAATTTTTTTTTCTCATGATTGTACCGGCCCTATAAACCCTAGATCTTTTTCCTGGTTAAATACGGCATTTTGGTTCAGGCGACTTGCACACATCGTAGAGGTAAATCAGATCTAGTAGTGACATTTTCCAACCCCTTCTGAAACTAACCATTATTACACATCAACCCAACGTAAATTATGATTTTAGCACATTTGGACATGAGCTAGACACTCCATCCTTACTGTAGTCCAATAGGTAGCCATCTGTTCTCTAAATTCGCTAAATGCACAATCAGTAGTGTAATCAACATGGTGGCTGGGACCCTAGCTTCCCAGGTGAGCCTCATACGAGTGTCTCTGGTCAAAGGTAGTGCACTATATAGGGAATAGGGTGCAATTTGGGATATACAACTCTCCTTCTCCACTGAAAGCACCATAGGGGGCAGGAGAGAGGGAGGGAGGGAGCCACATTGTTTACTAAAGGCCTATCTAACCGTTGCCTGGCGACGGCCCCGGCAAGCTCCCAATCAGGTGTGGCTGTGCTTGCTGGTTAGCCTTGGATCAACTGTTCCCCTGCCAGGCCCAGGGAAGTCTATCGACAAACGGACGCCTTTCTCACAGTACAGATCGAGGGAAAGATAATTCATTGAATAGGGGAATTGATCAAGTAAAAAGGGAAGAGATTGAGAAAAAAAGAGAAAGGGGGTGATAGAACATTTATCAATTGAGTAAGTGACAGAAGTTAGTTCTATTGTATCCCCATCTGATAGCTGATGCAGTGCATCACCCTACAGTGAACCCCTCCCTACAAGCTGACCTAAGATCTGTGAGTAAGAGCAACTTCATCAACTACTGCTGGTAGGCTATATGGGCTAGTAGAAGCCAGGCATAGATCATGGACCGTGTGTGCGTCAGCCCACAACAAGGCTCCAAATGGACATCTGGCCACGGCTGACAGTCACTACACTGTATCTTTGTTGCTTCAGCGAGCAACCTGTAACACACAGCAGTGAATAGACCAGCTAGCTGTGACATCTGCCACTGGAATAGTAGGGCACTGGGCCCATCTCAATAGTCTAATGTGGCTTCCACACCACTGACAGTCCAAATCTATACTTGTGAGGGCAACTACCTAGGAGGCGTCCTCCAAGTGTTTCGTTGAACCTAGCTTGTGTTTTCAAGGGAGGGGAGGAGCGAGAGAGCTACTTGAGACTATTGAGATGTGTCCGCAGAAGCAGCTGCTGGGCACTTAAGGTAATGACAGGGGAGCTRGACTAGAACAGGTCTCTTTGCCTGTGTTGTAAAGCATACATGTTGCATAGGGACTTGAGATGTATCCCTTTCAGCTCCCTCAGGATGATCAAGGGAGTTAAGTTAGTGGATGAGAAAAAAAAACATTTGAGATCTGCKTGTGGTGGTGAGGTTTGTGGTGGGGGGAATAGGTAGCGTTAGCTAGCACTATTCGGTTGCACCTCTACCAAAACTCAAGTATTTTTCAACCTATAGCTTGTTCTCCATCTTTTTAAATAGTGAACCAACATGTTCTCCGMCCTTTCATTTCCATGACTGATAAATATGGAAATAAGTAAATGGAACATGATTTTCTAATGGCGAGCGAGTGGCGCGCCTTTTCTTGTGCTCTCGTCTGCAGCAAACAGTGAGCAATACATATAGTATCCTGATAGGCCTGGGAATTGCCAGAGAGAGTTAATTGCCCTTTTTTTAATAGATTAAGTTTTGTTTTGTAAGGGATGCTAATCTTAACCTAATTTTCCAATTAATAAAATGTGCCTGGGGGGGGTATTGGCCTACTGAAACCGCAGACAAGCTCATTTGAGACTGCTATTCTCTATGCACCTTTACATTACATTCAAATACAACTGTTTTCTTATCATAGTGGTGAAAATAAGTATGCACTTGCATAATCCGTATGCACACAGACAGACACACGGTGAGGCACACGCAATTGCGCCCAAGGTGCCACCTGCCACCCACTCAGACAGCAGGGGAAGCTGCGTGAGCTCTATGCAAAGAGAGCGGGATCAAGAACGTCACCTTATATGCACTGCCTCGCTTGCCTGTAGGCAGCTGTAATTTCGTTTTAATAAGAGCTCGTCACAAACTAGTGCACTCGGACGCTCCGAATAACGAACCCACATAATAATCGAAGGGGACACTAGCCTTGTGTAGTGCCATTGCAATTGAGGTTACTGCTGTGACGTGGACCCAAGTGGATTCGGGTCTAGCAAAGCAACAGGGAGCTACAGCAGTCATCCCAAATCACACGAATGCATCATCATGACTCTTGTCTAGAATAACAATCGTATAAACTCTATGGTATTTCGGTGGCAAAGGCTACCTTGGAAATTATGGAGCCCGTCGACACGAACCCTATCCAGTGCCTGATAGTGACATACTACTGTGTATGGCACTGACAAATATCCAATAAAACATTGGATTATCCTTAAATACACTCTGGTTTATTAAAACATTTAATGGTGGTGGATTGATTAGGAAAGATGTACACTTACCGGCCATGCGTACTGAAAAGAGATGAGAACCTTGCCAGCATCGTTGATTTTGTTTTGGGTGTTCTTAAAAGAAAATATATTTCCACCAAGAACGTGTGTAGATCCAACTCCGTAGGTGCAAGAGCCAGTGGTTATGACCTCGGTTTGGTACTCCTTTAAGCAAATTTTTAAGTAAGTATCACACTCGTCCCGACTACAGCGCAGATCCTGTGAGTTCCTTGTGCCGTCGCAGCATTCCCCGTCCGACAACTCACCGTTCACATTCTGAACAGTAATCAGTTGCAGCTCAAAATAGCCAGAGCACTTGGACACCTAAAAATAAAATTAAAATAGAAAATTACAGAAAATTCTGTGTTTGGTCGGGTTACTATGCGTGCGTAAACCGATAGTGGTGCACGCGACCACCGGRAATTTGATGGAAAGGCTATAAGGACACGCCTGACGCCCAAACCGATATTTAATTTCAGAATATATTACAATTATGTTAGGGTCAGGTTTAAAGTAAAGCTCCGTTTCACGTTTTGGCTAGTCGGTTTATGCGTCAGTTGTGTCCTTATAACGTTAGTATCCCCCGAGTTTGATAAGCTTGTTTACCAAGTAATTAATAGGTGGGGGATAATTGGGTCAATAATCTTACAATGTGTTTACTCATGTAGCCTATCTTTGGCACAACATGTTCTGTCATTAACCTACAAAAATAGGCCTTTCTTTCCAAGAAAATGCATTGGCTAGTAGTGCATCTGTGTAGTAGCCTATGCATGAGGATCCTTTGCTAATATCGTTAGAAACAATTAACTGCAATGAAACTTAGAACATGTAACGTTAGGCTATTTAAAATATAGCCAAATGACAAGTGCATGACAGCAAAATGGAGAGTAACAATTCCTCACACTTCAACCTCGTCATGGTTACAATGCATGATCACATGATTCAATTGACGGCTGCGTAATTTAATTATCGATTAATATCTGAATAGGCAAATAAATAGGCCCACGCCCACTAACTTTTGACAACGATTGTTTATAAATCAACATTTATTTGGCGTAATATTTGACAACAGCCCTCTTACCTCCGTCCATATCGTCAATAGGAGGCACAGTATTGAGAGGCAATTCGTAATCCTTGTACAATTCCACATGCCTGCGAATAATTAGTATATCATAGGGAAAAAGCGATCCAAAACGGAAAAGAGCCGTTGACCGGCGACACAGTTCTCCGCTCCTGACATGCAAAATTCACAGCGTGCTTTTTTCCTCCGTATATTTCCAAAATTCACCGAAATATTAGCCTACATGCGTGTGTAGCAGGCAGCCGACGCAGCGTTGTGATGGTCCAGCCACAAGAACCTCCGTCAAATCACTCCACAGCAACTGATATGTTTCCCAGCTACAGCCCGCCTGAGGATGTCTTTTTGATTGGCAGTTCAACAAACCACTCACAAATCCGAATGCTTGCAATTGGCAAGAGCCGTCCCTGAGCCAACCAAAGGCACTGGGGGCGGAGTATTTCCAAAAACCTTGAATTACATGGCTTGGGTAAATGAGAACTGAGAAGCCGCATAGACAGACCGATTGTGTGTGATAGGCTATGTCTATCAGGTTACAGGTTATTTAAATACAACATTTGAGAAATATATCCAAATACAGGATAATATGCCCACCGTGGTTTTGGCTGTAGGTTTGCAATTTTATTATCAGGGTAGGCCTACGTCTTAATTCCGCCGCTCACAGCCAATTTACAACGGGCAATATGCAATTTATTTTGCACTAACTAATTGTTGTGAATCTAAGTTCCCCTTTCAAATGTTGAATGAATGTCTTCTGTSTGAATAAAAAWKTTCGGCAAATAGCCCACAACATTGATTTAACTTTACTCTAAGCATGGGCTTTACCTATTGTTTTTAAAATAGCCTAAAATAACGAGTTTATCGATTTATCACAGCATAAATTGACCCACACAGACGGTGGGCTTTGCTGAATTAATGTAGTTGACAGCGCCCTCTTCCGTATATCGGCGCATTAGGCTACCAGTGTGGATAATGTGCTTCAATTTTTGCAGTATACTGTGTGTTACTTGTGACTTCGTGATATTGAGTTACTTACCGAAGGCCTCTAACTTTTTGTCTGACAGGAAATAAGCAATAAAGACCCTCCTTCGGCAAACGTCACTGACATCCATTGCTTGTTCTGGCACTTTGCCAAACAATCCACTCACAGCTTGAGAAATCCTGACCTCCTTTTAGGTGACCACTTCCTACAGAGGAGTCATAGCACAAGTTTCTCAACACCCCACCGTCAGTCTGCATTCAGTCACACAAGCATCTTATCGAGCACCTCAAAGGGAGCCTGGAGTGTGTGTGTGAGAGAGAGATAGTGTGTGTGTTTGCATGCACATGTGTGTATGTACGTGAAGACGATTGMCAAAGGCTGTGTGTGTGCCAGACAAGGCTTCCCCCCACCCGCCGGGCACGACCCTCTCCTCTCACCAGTCCAGCGGCATCATGTCATCAGATAGGGATGCAAATAAGTGCCCAGATAGCCCCAGCAGCAGCATTGGCTCACTGGTGGAAGTGTGTGTAGATGAGGAGGTGGGTGGGGGGCAGTGGTGAAGAAGAGGATTATGAGGTTGGGGTGGGGGCTGGAGCAGGAGGGGTGTTGGGCACTGTGGGGGGTTTGTAGACCTCCCTCCCAGGGTTAGGGTTGGGGGGGTAAAGTGGATTTCTCTCCTCATCCATTTTTCATGGTTTCTTCCTTTGAGAGTTGAGAGAGCACCCCTGCCTGAATGTATGACCTCTTGCTTCGACTCTCTTTTATCTTTAATCATTGAGGAAAGAGGGTGGGGGAGGGCGGTTGTGAAATTGTTGGTGAGGCACACGTTGGTGACGTTGTCAACCCACCCATGTATATGATTACATGGACAGGGGGGACCTGATCCTAAAGCACTCCTACTCTGAGGCGCTTTATGAATATGGCTCTGATGCTAAAAGTCTGTGGCGAACAGTCATGATTAAATGTGGTATATTGTAATCCACAGTTACAAATAAATTATAAATAAATTACATCTCAAATCTTATAGTGTGCTGGATTGCCTTTCTGTAATGTCCTTGCCTTACCATCATGCACTCATATTGTCATGTTGGGATGCAGAGGTGTACGTTGTTGCTGTAGCAATATGCCTGCAATTGCATAGTTGGTTGGATAGTTTTCCGCTGGTCACAGGATATAAATTCCTATTCCTGAGATCCGGTCATAAATTAATGGAGATTTTAATTAGGTTTTTTAACGATTTTAGGCGTTAGCAGTTGTAAAAACAATGCCAATGGAATACCAACGTTATGCTACTGATATTCTTAAACCAATGTATAAATTCAATTACTTTCAGATTACACCAAGTGCCTATATAGGGGGCAGGGACTAGTGGTTACTGCTGGATGGGGCCTGTTCCATGCTTTGCTCTAAAGGGGTCTAAGATTGAGGCCAGTTCCAGTACTTTGGATATTATTCATCCCTTCCTTCCTCCCTCACAGTGATTTATCTTCTACATGTGACTGGATAGGTGAAGGCAAGKTTCTTTATATCCCATTTACCAGACTTTTCAGATAAGGCCTGTGTTCCAATTCTGTTTCTGTAGTATGAGGCATACAAGTACATCCCCTGGACAGGACGCAAGTCTGTCGCAGGGCCTTACCCCTAATCCATCTCCTTATTTCTGAGTGCTGAGCAGAGGCATCAGGTTCCATTTTTAGTCTTTGGTATAACTCAACTGGTGTTGGAACTCCCAACCTTCCAATGTCAGGCCGAACACTAACCACAAGGCCACTGAGTTGAACAAAAATATTCAGCTATTTCCCGCTATTTTACAATGCTCATACCCAAGAACCCCTTAGGCATTTTTAAATATGGTTGCCAAAGCACTACATAGCAGACGATTTAATGTTTGTTAAGCGTCACATGGGGCTGAAAGGGAATAGAGCAAAGCAGTCAGATTCTCCTACCCTAAGAGAGAATAGGCTTTCTGGTCCAGGTGGATTTGGTTGACTTTTGGGCTCATCTAGTAAGATGTCACGGATAGAAGAGAGTGACTAAAGGGATGTCAAGCCAATTTATAACCCTGACACTAACTCATTAGTTAATTCAACAAGGGTTTGCTGGTCAGTCATACCCCTTTCCCTATTCCCTAGATATAAACGTAATGTATAGAAYGTACATGATTCTTCCATTATGTGGAACACACAACCGGATCCACCAACAGACATTTTTCGGCAAGTAATCAAATCAAATCAAGTTGTATTGGTCACATACACATATTTAGCAGATGTTATTGCGGGTKTAGCGAAATTCTTGTGTTCCTAGCTCCAACAGTGCAGTAATATCTAACAATTCATAACAATACACACAAATCTAAAAGTAAAATAATGGAATTAAATAATAGGCTGAACATACCGACAAATATTGCTTGGGAGAAAATAATATTTTACATTGAAGAGTAAGTGAATGAAAATTATGAAATACATAGGGGCTGGTACCAAATAACATATGTGTGCTATGTATAATTTTGGTCCCAGTTTCTCTCAACCTAACACTGCTAAGGTCCACATTTTTGGCCAAAAAGGGTTTCCAGAGGGCAAGAATATACATTCTGCAAATTAWCTCTTCGAGCCCAAAGCCCCAGGACTGAGAACAGAGTGAAATAAACTGCTTAGGTATGTTTTGGCTGCCTCCCTGAAACCAGAAAAAAAACATTTGCTCACGTAGGATATCCTATCCCGCGACAACCTAAAAGCGGCGACTACTCCTGTCTTCCTCTTGACTTTGTTTTGAATCGGTCGCGAACCCTCACATCCTCTCTGAAGTTCAAAAATGGTTCATGGAGGCATGGAGAAGAACAGAGCTGAAATAATGGGTGTGTTTGAAATTGACTACATTACAGTTGGACTATGTGGAAACAAATCTACAAATCACCTTGCATAAAAATGCCTAGATAAAGACTTCACAAAAACCAATAACCAATGACCAATGCATGGTAAAGGGAACCCACTGGGCACAGACGTCAGTTCAACATTCATTTTGATTTACATTTGGTTGAGTTTTCAACTAACATGAATTCAATGTGAAATCAAAAAAACATTTCACAGTTTCATTGAATTTAGGTTAAAGGTTGGGTGAAAAAAACACAAAATGCCATTCAATTGATTACTTTTTTGCAATTCCAATCAGTTTTTCAGGTTGACTCAATGTCATCACAAAGATTTTTGGGGGGTTGAAATGAAATGGAAACAATGTTGATTCAACCAGTTTTTTCCTAGCGGGAAGTGTTGCAGCATCTGAGTTTGCAGGTCCTATACTTTACTACCATACAGACCTCTTTGGCCCAGGATCCCATGATAAGTGAATGCTTTTTTTCCATGCACCCTCCTCCTTTCCCTCGCWTCCTCCATAATAGGACTAGGGTGACCACATGTCCTGGTTTGTGCGGGACAGTCACACATTTTGGSCCTTTGTCCTGTGTCCCCCAACAAAACCATCCCACATTTTATCAACATGAAAACACCACTAAGTTGATCTGTCCTGTATTTCACTCAAACTTCACATTCATTTGAATTTAATTGTCTCTTTTGCAATCACGTTGCGCTTATGATTAAGATATACATTGCCTTCAGAAAGTATTTATACCCCTTGACTGATTTCACATTTTGTTGTGTTACAGCCTGAATTCATAATTGATTATATATATTATTTTCTCACCCATCTGCACACAATACTCCACAATGACAAAGTGAAACCATGTTTTTAGAAATATTAGCAAATTTATTGAAAATGAAATGCAGAAGTCTCTCATTTACATAAGCATTCACGCCCCTGAGTCAATACSTATTATAATCACMTTTGGCAGCGATTACAGCCTGAGAGTCTTTCTGGGTAAGTCTCTAAGAGATTTGCACACCTGGATTGTACAATTGATGCACATTATTCTTTCCAAAAATCTTTAAGCCCTGTCAAGTTGGTTGTTGATCATTGCTAGGCAGCCATTTTCAGGTTTTGCCATAGATTTCTTAGCCAATTTAAGTCAAAACTGTAACTAGGCCACTGAAGAACATTCAATGTCATATTGGTAAGCAACTCCAGTGTATATTTGGCTTTGTATTTAAGGCTATTGTCCTGCTGAAATGTGAATTTGGCTCCCAGTGTCTGTTGGAAAGCAGACTGAACCAGGTTTTCCTCTAAGATTGTGCCGGTGCTTCGTTCTATTCCGTTTCTTTTTATTTAAAAAACTCCCTAGTCCTTGCTGATGACAAGCATACCCATAACATGATGCAGCCACCACCATGCTTGAAAATATGAAGAGTTTTACTCCGTGATGTGTTGGATTTGCCTCAAACATAACGCTTTGTAGTCAGGACATAAAGTTAATTTCTTTGCCAAATTTTAGTGCCTTATTGCAAACAGGATGCATGTTTTGGAATATTTTTCATTCTGTACAAGCTTCTTTCTTTTCACTCTGTCATTTAGGTTAGTATTGTGGAGTAACTACAATGTTCTCATTAATCTCTGCAACCGTTTTAAAGTCACCATTGCACACACTGTATATAGATTTTTCTATTGTGATATTGACTGTACTTCTGTTTATCCCATGTGTAACTCTGTGTTGTTGTTTTTTGTCACACTGCTTTGCTTTATCTTGGCCAGGTCGCAGTTGTAAATGAGAACTTGTTCTCAACTGACCTACCTGGTTAAATAAAGGTMAAATATGGCAAAATCCCTAAGCGGTTTCCTTCCTCTCTGGTAACTGAGTTAGGAAGGACGCCTGTATCGTTGTAGTGACTGGGTGTATTGATACACCCTCCAAAGTGTAATTAATAACTTCACCATGCTCAAAGGGATATTCAATGTCTGCTTTTTTATTTACCCATCTACCAATAGGTGACCTTCTTTGCGAGGCATTCGAAAACCTCTCTGGTCTCTGTTGTTGATTCTGTGTTTGGAATTCACTGCTTGACTGAGGGACCTTACAGATAATTGTATGTGTGGGGTACAGAGATGTGGTAGTCATTCACATATCAAACGCTATTATTATTCATATCAAACGAGTCCATGCAACTTATGTGACTTGTTAAGCAAATCCTGACTCATGAACTTATTTACACTTGCCATAATTAAGGGGTTGAATACTTATTGACTCAAGACATTTCAGCTTTCATTTTTAATTAATTTGTAAAAATGCATAACAAAAAAAGTCTAATTTCACATTATGGAGTATTGTGTGTAGGCCTGTGACACAATCTCAATTTAATTCACTTAAAATTCAGGCAATAACGCAATAAATGTGTAAAAAGTCAAGGGGTGTGAATACTTTCTGAAGGCAATGTACAGTATATCATAAGAATGTGGTACTGGTGATGTTAAACACTTCTCCAATCATTGTTGAGATCTTCTGCCAAAAATGTAAACTACACTGTCCCGCAAAATCATCCCATTGTCCAGCATTTGGGTATTTTAAATGTGATCACCCTAACTAGGACACAGGAAGCGTGTGAGGCACGGTTTACTTGGGCCCACGAGCCGTCACAGCAGGGGATAAGCATGGCAGACCCCCAGGTACCAGATAGGTCAACCAAGCTCTGCCAGATTCTAAATCAGAAGCCAGGTAATCCTTGTCACCAAACATGATGTCAGCGTTAAAGAGGGATATAGGTTGGTAGCTTGCAGCTGGTTCTGGTCCGACACCATATCAGCATTTGTAATAAAAGTGGGTATCCATCTGGTATATTGTGTTCGGTATCTGACAGACAGTAGTGAAATAGTATTTTTTTTCTTTCAAATACGTTAGCTGAGCTTGATTGAACTTGGCTGGAGTGATTGAACCATTGAAATAGTGCCAAGAGTGCAACCCTGCTCATCTGGCACTCCAGGCAGGCTGAATCAAAGCTCAAAGCATTTGAAAGTAAACAAACACTTTTTGAACCCTGGGCAGCGGAGAAGATAATATCTGTGCTCTGGAATATAGGTAGTCATGGTAGTCTCTAATTTTAGTGCCTGATACAACTATTGCTCAAATCTTTTTGTGGCACACCAAAATTAAGAGGCAAGAATTTGTTGGATTTGGGYCTCCCGAGCGGGGCAGTGGTCTAAGGCACTGCATCGCAGTGCTAGCTGTGCCACTAGAGATTCTGGGTTCGAGCCCAGGCTCTGTCGCAGCCGGCTGCGACTGGGAGGCCCATGGTGCGGCGCACCATTGGCCCAGCGTCGTCCGGGTTAGGGAGGGTTTGGCCGGCAGGGATATCCTTGTCTCATCACRCATTAGCGACTCCTGTGGCGGGACGGGCGCAGTGCACGCTGACACGGTAGCCAGGTGTACGGTGTTTCCTCCGACACATTGGTGCAGCTGGCTTCCGGGTTGGATGGGCATTGTGTCAAGAAGCAGTGCGGCTTGGTTGGGTTGTGTTTCGGAGGACGCATGGCTCTCGACCTTCGCCTCTCCCGAGTCCGTACGGGAGTTGCAGCGATGAGACAAGACTGTAACTACTACCAATTGGATACCACGAAATTGGGGAGAAAAAAATGGGTGAAAAATACAACAAAAAAATACAAAATTGTTGGATTTTCTAGATAGTAAAAGCATGGAGCAGGTGTTTTTGATCCAATGTGAAGAATTGTGTCAATCCAACAAAATCTGAGGGTTATTGCATATCATTTTAAATCCACATGGAACATGAAAATATATCTGAATCAGGATTTAAAGAATAAGAAGGATAACATTTTAACTTCCTGCAATGTATTCAGAAATATAACTGAATCCTAAACTGCCTCACCTCACTCCAATGAGTGGTTGATGTAGGGCATGTAACCCAACTGGTGATTTTATTTTGCACTTTTGTCTTTTTTGGGACATACAAAAATGCTTATTCACTTCTGTAAGTCACCTTGGATAAATAGGTCTGTCTAAACGACATGTTATGGTCCACACAGATAGGGGCATTTTGAGATGCTATAAGACATGCATTCAGCCCTTCTCTATGACGAACACTTGGTTGCGTCACAATAATATATTGTCTCCCTGCACTTATTCACTTGCCCTTATGGATGTCAAAGGAAATATGGAAACTGCCTGGTGTATGTGATCATATACAAATGTAAGCAAGGTTTGAAATTATGTTTTCGTCAAATATTATATATGTTTTGGCTTCTTGCGGTCAATTTACTGTCTACAAATTATTTGTAATTATGTTCCAGCCCCCTGACCATCCGCTCACGAAAAGAATTGTCCCCCTGAATCTAGTTGATGATCCCCGGTTTAGGGTGAACTCTCCCCCAGACACTGATCTGGGATCGGTTTTGCATTTCCCACACTAATGGTTAAGGTTAGGATTTGGGGAGGGGCGGGGAAGCTGATCCTAGAGGAAACTTCACCGCTGAGCCAACTGGTTCCTCTTGGGGTTGGCCCCAACATACTAAGTTTACAAGGCTTCTCCAGTTGCTTCTCCCCTCACTGGCCGGGCCAAGTATCTCATTTGCATACAGGTGGACAGTGTAGTGCGCTGGAATCATATTGGTTGTCGCCCATGCCATGCCTTTTGTCCTCCCAGCCTCATAATTCCAGAGGTGGACACAAAGCAGCGCTTCGCTTCAAAGAGGCTGGCTTGGTTGCACCTGGAAGTTCACCCAGAATGAGGAGGGAACCTGCCTGCTATGGCCACCGCCACCACAGATGGCCTATCTGGGACAAACACAGTAAGGAGGCCTGTTACGGCCCGGTGTCCAATTTCAACATGAAAGTGTCGGGACCACAATGTAGTTATCTTTCCACACCGGCAACACAAAGTGCATGGTGGGAGAAAGAGGTTGGGGGAGGGTCATTATTAATTCATTAGCAGGGGCTAAAAAGTGGGACTTGTTCCTTTGTGTGACTGTCTGACATTTCTCCATTGATTCGACAGAGCCTTCGACTTTGTTTGTGGAGTAGGGGAGAGTGGGGTAAGTTGAGCCGCCTCTTGTTTCTAGGAAACCATACACAAAATTAATCATGTGACCAAATATTTAGGAAGAGGGCTTCATATCAGCATGAAAGTGCATCCTTGTAGCTGTGTGGGCTAATATGGTCAAAATGTTTGTCCCTGTACCACTGAGAAGAAGTCATTACAGGGAGCTGCAGCAGAGTTCTCCCTGTATTGCATACAGCAACATCAAAATCACTAGTTTCCCCAATATAGAACTGGAATAAAGTTCAATGTAATTGTCGAACCAGAGAGGACTGCCCAACATTTACTACACCATAACTAATCTCTACCTCACACCCCAGACCCAACTGTTGTTGTTAGACTTGTGATGTGCAGTTGCCGTGAGGGCAGAGAGGTTGYACTTGGTTAGCTGATGCGTTCACTTGAACTACCCCCCCACCCTAATCGAGTCCACTCTCCTCAAAAGGGTATGCATGACTTTGTCTAATGATTACAATTCCACCTTCAAAAGAAAATACCAACACAAATATTGCCATGACAATTACACTTCACTCCACTGGTGTCAAATATTTAGCATTGGACATGTGAGCGACCAAGAGCACTTTACTACACCTCCCCCTCCCCTCCCCCCACACAAGACACAGCATGCAATTCAGTATTGTATGAATCTATGTGAGTGTTCAAGAGCCAAGGAGTGAGAGAAAGAAAATTCACCTGATCAGAGCACTTGTATCCTACTGGACCTTCTATCATTTCTCTCTCCTTGGGTGTGGAAATGGGGCAAAAAACTCAAACACCTTTTTGCGTTTATCAAAAAGAAGGCTGTGAAGTGCTACAGGGTACAATAGTAAATTGGCAAAATGTAGATTTAAGGTGCTCTGGTTATTGATCATTAAATTAAAAAAACAAGGACAACCAAGTTTAGAATATTCCGTTCCRTTGAACATTCCACCACGATTAATATAGCAGTGCCTTGGTCCTCGTGGTTGAATTTTTTTTTTTTATATATATCAGAGATACTTCTACCATACTCATGTTATAACCATACTCTAGCATACTCATGTCATCCTCTACCATACTCTAGTTACAACATACACTCTTGTCATACTGATGTTATACCATAGTCATTCACTTTTGCTGGCTTCTCTGTTCAGCAATACGCGGTGGAAGGATGTTGTGTGGGATTTTTTACAGTTTGCTTCTAGTGCATGTTACTGTTGTAAAGAGTTGTGGAAAGAGTTCTCTTGAAGGTCTCATACAGTTAGCCAGAGAAATTAAAGGACAATTGAAAAAAAAATACATGATTTAGGCATCAACCCTCTTTTATTTACACTTAATGCAGTTCAATGAAACAGTTAGTGCACATGCAAAATATAATATTTAAATATATATATTTGCACCAAGTGCCATAAGTAGGTTTTTTGAAATTGTGAAATATTTWAAAAAGAACAATTACGAAATCAAGTTAAACATATAAAACATGAAATATTACTCAAACAACACGGACCACAATGAATTCACTCCAAATAAAGCAGAAAAACTCTGATAAGAAACATTGACACTTAACTTTGTCGATATAATTTCTCAGAGAATAAATTCAAAGAAAACACTAATTCCGTGTAAGACACACAAAAAAATTCACAATTGAACAAATTGCTTTGCAGTATAACCGACAATAAATGCATAAAATAAAATAAATCAGGGGCGTTAAATAGAAATTACAATTCAAACCCCCTTTCTTGAGAACATAAGCAACAACTGATATTGTCACAACCTCGTTGCTTGTAATGCATACTGAAAATACTCGTCAAGCATTTGAATTGTCAAATAAAATGAAAAATAGATGTATTTTTTGTCTTGCTCTCATCTATCACAAAACAATATTCCATGCTCTCAGAAAGGTACTGTTGGAAAAAAAAGGTTGCAGTTGCAATTTCAAGACAGAGTACCCAAAAAAGTGGTATCAAACAAGTATGTATTGAAAGGGAGATATAAGATGCATTCTATCCCAAAGAGAACTCCACCGAAATTGACACTTCCGATATTAATGGAACGTTTGATATGTTAGTGCCTTACGGGCATGCCAGCACGCGCGAAATGCAGATTTTTGTTGTTGTTTTTTCTTCTTCACATAGGCCATCGATGCTGTATGCGCTACAATGATGCAGCGTGACATGCCTACTTGCCACACGGTGATGGAGGTATAATCGTCGCATGGTGTTATGGTAGTATCCAGCATTGACATGATTGAGAGACCATCAGTGCTGGCAATGTTTTTAAGAAATTTGGACTCTTCACCAAAAAACTGTTGATGGCTTATAGGTTTCAGTTAAAGGCGCAATCTGTATGTTCTGTCTTTCAATGGTCACTTCGATTAATGATATGTACCCAACTTGGTACAACTGTCTTACTCCATCATAACCCCAAATCTACAATTTTATTAATCCATGATGTATCATCTTTGTCGTAAACAATGCATAGCTACAAAATATTTCYTATAATGATCATGTTGCTCTCACTGACTGTCGCTCCATGCATCTGTAGGTCAGTCTATGAATTTCAGAGGGGTTACTTCGAAGCCCCATCCCTCACTTTTCCAAACAAAGTGACTAGGCTGTTAAAATTACAGATTGGGCCAGTGAAAGGGTTTGATACCTTATGACATAAGGCACCAATGTACTGCTATGTAAACTTATACAGAGTATCAGTCCTTAAACACATGAGTTACAGCTGTACAAATCAAGACCATCCAAAAGGTAGGAGGTAAGCGCCAACAACTTTTGGTGGAGTTCTCAGTTAAGATTTTGTCTTAGCAGGGACAATGCATGGTCAATGAATCTACCAAAATCTAACTCATCTGGATTTGAATGAAGGCAGACATCAAATAAAAGATTGTCTCATAGGAACAAAGGCAGAGGGGACAGTGTGTTCAAGTCTGGGGTTATAGATTTAAAGCTGGACTCCTTAATGGTTAAACAGTCACGTCCGTTTTTGATATTACAACAACAAGAAGTCACTGCAAACAACGAACACTGTTTTTCCCCTACGGACATCATTGCACGCACGATAGAACATCAGAATATGTACTGCATTTTTTTAAACCACGTTGGGGCAACGCTCCTTACCTCCACTTAGGCAACAAAACAATAACAACGTCCATGGAGCGGACAGTGGCGGACATCGTTTCCCCTACAGTGGACTCCATCTTTACGGGAGAAACTGTAATGGTTAAGACAACTAAGTTACAATAGTTCCCTGATAACACGTTTAGCCTTTGAAGCCTAACCCAATTTCACTTTAGAAATACTTACCATGATTCAATCAGCGGCGCAAAGGAAGAACAAAACTCATTCATGTTAAAGCCTTCAAGAGCGAAAGAGTAAAGAAAAATGTGTCTGTTCTGCTATTTGTATAAACTGTAAAACTATCTAGCTAACTAGCATGAGTATAGGGTCATCTTTTTYCCCTCTAAAATCAATTCTAGCCATTCCAGCAAAAACCATGCAATCCTGATACTTGATTGACGAATGATTCCAAATAGAGGAAGAATAATTTGGGAAAACTACATGCTCAGGGGAAAGGGCCCACCTTGGCTATGGAAGACCGCAGTCAAGTCCTTTTGAGGTCAATAGGACTTTGATCAAGTCCCCCCCCCCCTTTACAATGTTATGGTAAGGCAAACACGCCTGGTTAAAACTATTTAACAGTTTACCTTGCTATCTAACAGCATCATCATTACTGATATACTCCATCTATCCACACACCATTATTAGAGAGGTCACTCATTTCAACTTGATATACCTGGGCTTTACTCTGATTTCCCCACAACTTTTCCTACACCCGGAATGCTCTGACCGACATGGATCAAGGTTGAGTTACCGTGACTAAATATTGAGTTTGAACAACGGCTGTGCTACTCACACGGCGAACATAGCAGTGGACTAGAGTGTATTAGATGCATCTCAAATCTGTCAGGAAATGTATGGTTGATGTAACAGTGCAGTAAGAGCCTTACAGATTAATTGTTCATTCGAAAGAAACTGTGGCTTGTAACAGTTGGACCATCAAACCAGCTGGCTGGGCAAAAAAATACATTATTTTCTGGTGGTAAACTGGTTCTCTGTCTGAGAAGACATCAGATAAAGGCAATTCCATGGTGACGGAATTACRCTGAGTCTCAGATTTTTCACTTTACAATGTATGCCAAACAAAAACTATTGATATCAAAGTTTAACAAACCATACAACTCTATGCACAATGACTGCTTTGATTAATTTACACAGTACATAAAAAAAGGAAAAACTGCAGATTAAAGTTTGGTAAAAGAATTACAGTAAAATCTCCCTCAGTTTTACTCGGTTACCAAAATTTGTATCTGCACAGTTCTTCCTGTAAATGTGTTTTTGTAAAATGTTCAGTGGAAATTGTTTAAAGTAGTCCTCGTGCATAGAGTTGTGTTAAACTTTGAAATCAATGGTTTTTGTTAAGTATACATTTGAAAGTGAAAAATCTGAGTTACCCGTCATCATGGAATTGCCACTAACCAAATATAACTGGCCTCTTTTACAACTCTGGGAAACCGAGCCAGTCTTCCACAAATGTAAACAAAGCTCATGTATAATATTTTGATGTTACATCAACTGCTACGTTAAGACTTACGTGGCTATGGAATGATGACACCCAGAATGCAATTACAGGCCAATTCAGATAAAGCTTAACCCAATGTGATCAAAGTTAAACTAGGTAGCTAGCTGTACAAGTCCAAAACAAGTGAACGACTATGTATTAAGAACTTGCTGTTTCCGTATTCTACCAACTACTAGACCTTGCTGTTAAGCCTTCGGTTAGGAAGCCAAGATAGTTATTTACAAGCCAATAGTATATTTTCAAATCGTTCTGAAATTGAATTATAATTGCTAACTATTTGGTYTTGATTCTTATATTGCCAACGCTTCATTGATTTTTAACAACTTATTGTGGAAGGAGCCATGAATCCACACACTAATATGTTGCCAAAAGAAAGGTTTTTCATGAGAAGATGTGTCAATTTACCATTTAGGACTTCAACAGGTCATAATATTTGAAAACTATATAGAAATATTACTACATCACCACCATACACAATGGTTAAAAAGTCTATGGCCAAGACRGTGCAGAATGGTGATCCCTGAATGTTACCTCGTCAAGGGGGGAAACCGTTTGGACCTGAGATGTTAAGCAAGTGCTTTTGAGATTGATTGTTGTCTTAAGCTCCATCTGTCCCAAATAGGGTTGCAAATCCCAGAACCATTCCMAAAATTCTCAGGGTTTTCAGAAATCTCGGTTGGAGGATTTCCAGTAAAACTGAAGGGAATCATCAAGGAGGGAATCCTCCAACCGGGATATCTGAAAAACCTGTGAAAACCTGTTTTGCAACCCTAGTTTCAAACCACCATAAACTTGGATAGCTGCTGCTGTTGATTTCTGTGGAAATGGGGGTGTTTTGAAGAGGTCTGGCCAAAACAGGCATAGGGAAAAGAGGGGTCTGTCTAACTGTTGGGCCATGTCTCTCAGATTCACAGGTTAAAAAGCGCAACCATTTTACTTCAAGCCTCACAGACGGTGCTGGTATCAACAAAACTCTTCCGCCCCTGCCGTCAGGTTCAAAACAACAAGGGAGATCACAAAACACAGCGCTAAGGGCTCCGGGTGCTGTTCCAGGAAGTTGGGTCAAGTAGCATGCTAAACTTCCTCTTACATGTTACAAGCTAGGTTTTCAGTTTCCTAAAACAAAACTCCCATTGACCCTGCTCAAAAACAATGTCTGGGATATACATAACGCTCTTGATCTCGGGCAATATCGGTGAAGCCTTCCTGCTAACACGCACGTATAATTGTGAGAGCAATTGTCCACCAGAGGGTTCTCACAATTAATAATATAGTGGTTACTAGTGTTATCAAAATGCTCAGTATCATGATACTCAGAAGTATCATGATATTACAATACTTTCGAGTATTGTGATACTGAGTATTGTGGTGCTGGTATAGTGACAACATTAGTTGCTGTAATAAATCTCCCCAGTGTAGAGGTAGGTCATATTCCCGTGGTAGTTAAAAGAAGCCTCTATCGAACGTACAATTTAATGTGACCTTGTAGGAGCACACAGTAGTGACACCCCTGGATTCAATGCAATGCTTACAACTTATCTAATCGCCTCTGCTAACTGAAATGTTGATTTGTTTTAAAATCAGACCATGATCAAACTACCAGCTATCAAGTATTGCTTAGAGAAGTGTTTCCCAATCCCGGTCCTGGTGGATCCAAAAGGTGAGCAGATTTGTGTTTTAGCCCAGCAATAACCCAACTGACCATCAAGCCATAATAATTAGTGGAATCAGGTATGTTAGTGCTGGGCTGGGATAAAATCGGCACCGCTCCAAGACTGGGAAACACTGGCTTCGAGGCTGAGTAGATCGTGAAGAAAGTAAGCAAGGCGCGCCTGGACCAGCTGCAGTAATCAAACAGACTCAGCAACGGCCATCGTATGTAATAAGCCCTGGCGCTGACTAAGCAACAACATTTTTGCATTCCTGGAACATGATCCAATCAACGGTAGACGAGCAGCTCCGAACGAGAGCGCTATCATGTAGCCATCTTCGTGAGATTGCACCCTGGACCTCTCAGTGAGGAAAAGGTAATACATTTACAGTGAAAACTAACAACGAAAAGTGCTGCTGGCCACCAGCATATGGCAAGTTTTAGAGGAAAAGTAGTAAAGACCAAGTAAAAATAAAAAGAATGAGACAAACCTCTGAAAAATAACAGTTAGTAACGAGAAAAAACGGTCGCCCTGGGGCCAACTTATATGGATAGGGGCAAAGGCGAAGGGATTGGGAGTAGATTGAAGTTGTCCCTAACCACTGACAAAGGGTCAGATTTTTCTCTCCATCCCCCTAATTGTATAGATTAGGCTTAAGGGTTAGGGTCATTGATCCCAGATCTGTGGTTAACTGCAACTTCCACCTCAGGCTGAAGGGGGCAGGGACGGGGACAGGTGTTGGGTGGGTTAAACGTTGGTGGAGATCTTGTACTTGGGCGACATGTTGTTGTGGAACCAGATGAAACTGAAGATGACGCCCATGGTCTTGGGGATGCTCTCATCATAGGCAAAGGTCATGGCCTCGTGGAGGGGCACCTTGACCACCTCGATCAGCTCGCCCTCCTGTGGCTCGCCGCCGCCCTCACCCACACAGTTCTCGTCCGACACCTCGGCGTAGAACATTGTCTGCTTGGCACCTGTCACGCCTACACCGGACCTGCAGAGAGAGGTAACACACACACACGGTCAAAGGACCGTAAATCTATTCGCGCCAGGTTAGCATTTCACACAGCAATGCGAAACAGAGAAGCATGCACAGCTAGGTCACTAGCTCTTCCGACAGCAATAACCCTACAACTAATTCTTTCTTCTTACCACAGCTGTATAAAAATGACCGCTACTAAGCTGGTTCCTACTTCGCATACTTTCCCCCCCAGTCTTAGTTTGATAGCTGGTAGTTTGATCATGGTCTGATTTACAAACAAATCAACATTTCACTTAGCAGAGACGATTAGACAAGTTGTAAGCATTGCATTGAATCCAGGGGTGTTGTTGCAGAAATGCCATGTCCCTTAATTACAAACTTGTATGGGATCCGTAAATATGAATGTTAAATTATAATAGCCTAGTTTAGCCAAGGAGAAAGCGCTGCGCTATATAGGGAGAAAGACAGGGCTAGCCATGATTGTTGTTGAGGAACCAGATGAAACTGAAGATGACGCCCATGGTCTTGGGGATGCTCTCATCATAGGCAAAGGTCATGGCTGAGAATGGCGGGGATGGACATGATTTGTCGGTCATGTCTATAACTCCACGTCACAGGCTTCTGTCGCTCTACTGGCATTGACACTTTCCCCCCAATTTTTTTATTTTTATATTGACACCATTTACATGTTTTATATTGATACTGCGCTGTTGAGGAAGTAAGCATTTCACTGTACAGTTTACACCTGCTGTATCCTGGTCATGCGAACAAATAAAAAATGTAATTTCATATACAGAGTGTGTTTATCAGAGACAATAATGTGAAGAAAAACATGACCTGCACCAAAGTCAGGTTAAAGGCTAAGGACTATATAAAGTCTATTTTTTACATGGAGTTATTCCTTATTGTAGGCTACTACTTTAAATCTTGAAATATTTTGGCTGTTTTCTACACTACCTCTGTTTAGCATATAGTCATAGACAGTCACATGTTTTACATGTGAATTCTTAAAAAGATGGGTGGACTAAAGGCATCCATCCGTATGCTTCCCATCCGAAACGTGCATATGACGACATTTTTGTTTGTTTTAGTCTTCGGCAAGGATTTTTTTCCAGCTGTTCGCGCACACAACATTTCTCCTCGAGGCAACCCGAAGTTCGGAAGCAGAAGTCTACTCCCCTTCGTCAGTGGTTGGTCAACAGTAGGGATTCTTCAATGAAGTGTTTGTTGTCATTCAACGATAGACGACTTGTTTTCATGCACATTTTCTCACTGGAGAAATAGTGCACCAAAAATCTTAGTTGGTTGCACCATTTTAAATCTAAGACCACCTCGGCAAAAACGTAAAAAATTATGACAGATTTCTTGAGTTCCCTTATTAATTCTGACGATTTTGAGGAAGTGTATACTGGCTACGGCGTCAAGATGGGCAAACAGCACTATTAACGCCTTTTTCTTGTTTTTCAAGCGAGGGTCTTTATACTTGCCATTCTAAGAAGATAGACTCTCTCCTCCCAAAAATTCTGGTTGGTTTTTCTTTGGATTTTCTCCTACCATATCGTGTTATATTCTCCTACATTATTTTAACATTTCTACAAACTTCAAAGTGTTTTCTTAAAAGGTGTGAACGATGCTAARTGGGTGTAAACAAAGAAGAGCTCTCTAGCAAGTGTGAAATCACCTCACTGAATGTGATCAGGATGGCACAGGAAACAATATTATACTGGTTTAGGGGTAATTCAATCTCCATAACGCTTAAACAGAGAATGGTCAGCAAGAAAAATCACATCCTTAGAATAAAATACTGTAAAATATTTATTAAAGCAGTGTTACAAAAAGAAGTGTTACAATGTTAATTTAAATGTTACTACTCTGGAATCAATTGTCCCAGCTTACGGCTGAGACCTCACACACAGACAACATTCGTTTGTCTGGCTCTTGTTTTGCCACTATGGAAGAATTCAAACATCCATTGTTAGCCAGTCGTGCACCCAAAGGGGCTGGGGCCTGTGGGCGCCTGTCACCACGGAAGCACCCAGAGCACAGTGTTTCAAGCTAAGTACTTTTGTCAGGCACTCCCTCATAGGGGGCCATGGGGTTAGCCATGGGGGTTAAGACGATACCCATCTAATAAGACGGGAAGAAACCTACACATAACAATGCCGATAAACACACCGCCACAAGTCGTGGAGCTGGTGGGGTCAAATCAAAGGCATGTTTGGAGAACGGAAGTCTTCACTCTCCAGGTGGGGGAACATAGGTAGGGGGGGAGGAGCGGCTATGGATCTCAGCTGTTTTCCGTTGCAGTGTTCTACAGTGTCAGAGTACAGACCGTCGTTTGTAATTGTTTGAAACCGTCTTTGGAAATCATGATGGATGGATAGTTGGTACTCCAAAGGCCCTGGTTACCATCTCCTTTTCCTGTTAGTCTTACCTACATGAATAAATGAATCTACAACACTACCATACAAACAATACAACTGAGTGGATTTTTAAAAATTAACTAAGCTTTATATCACTTTATGAACAAGCTGGTGATGGCTCAAACATGCAGTTAAGGTCAAATAGCTGGTTAAGGTTGGTGCTAATGTACAGTGTGTTGTAAATGTCTGTGTTAATGAAAAGCGCGCTACAAAAAAACAATTTTATTAAGGCCCAATGCAGTCTTTTTAATTGTATTTTTAAAATCATCACTGTATGTCTAATAGAGCACTGTGTGTATTTAATGAAAATAACTCAAAATATAGTTATCATTTTTCCATGAGCCTCCTTTTGCCATTTACTTGTTTGTTTTTTTGTTGATATTTTTCTTAAAACGGCATTGTTGGTTAGGGGCTTGTAAGTAAGCATTTCACTGTAAGGTCTACTACACCCGTTGTATTCGGCGCATGTGACAAATAGAATTTGATTTGGGCGTCTTGATACAAATTTTTATACACTTACATACACAGCCCTGATTGGCAGACAGGATCATCTAGACCCCTCAAACTCAACTCTGGACCATGAAGCCAGTTCCACAGGGTACACTAGGTGGGTGCAATTAATTATCAGGTAGAATTTTAAAAAAAACAGCAGGCTCCGGACCTCGTAGGGTAAGAGTTGAATACCCCTGGTCTAGACTCTAGAGCAGGACTGGGCAACCCCGAGGGCCTGATTGGTGTCACACTTTCTCCACCCCAGCAAACACAGCTGATTAATCAAATTGCATTGAAGATCATGATTAGGTGATTATTGGAGTCAGCTGTGCTAGCTGGGGCAAAACTGACACCAATCAGGCCCTCGAGGACTGGAATTGAACACCCCTGCTCTAGAGAGTACCATGTGTACCCTTTCAAAGTAGGAGGATACATATGCAAATAAAAGATGACTGGTCATTGTTCAGAATAATCAGATCAGATTGTGTTGTCATGCTGTGGGCCAAAAAAAAGTATAATTAAAGCTTACACTAAAAGGGCATTCTCATAATTTTCACAATTTCATTGTTAATTTCGACCTCATACAAAAACAGGAGAATCCCATTTCACTGGACTGCTCCTTTAAATGAGTCAACAAGGAGTCACCACTTGTACCGCGATAGACAACAGCGAAGTGGAAGGAGATCAAAGTGTAAACGAACACCATTGTTATTGACGCGGAAAAGCTATGTTACAGATGCAGATACGACTTCAGCAAGTTATTTTGCCGTAGGTTCGTGGGTGGACAGGGAAATGCAAGCAAATGCTCATGCAAATATCAAGGAGAAAGCTTGTCTGTCCTTTAAACTTGATGTGAACACCAAGGTTCCCGTCGTTCCGTTTTGTTTGGGGGGGGTGGTGAAGAGTCACTCTCTTTACGTATTTTAAGTGCTTTATTGACAGATAAATGTGAAACTAAGTGGGAGATGGGAGAGGAGAGACAGTCCGAAGGGAGCACACAGGGATTGAACATTGTCTCCAGCGGGGAGCCACACGTGCATGGAGCCAAGAGTGTTACCAACTGACCAAGGTTCCTCACCCCATGGCTCAGTTGATTGGATCGAGGTGCTTAAGCCGGGGTGGCGCCAGTGAATTCTTAGGGTGCGTTCACAACGAGCAACGCAGGGTAAAATGACAGCGCCAACTCAATGTACTTAAATGGGAAGGTGCGTTGGAGTGGTGAAGGGGTAGGGCCTTGCTTGCATGAGATTGCGCTAAACGCACATCAAACTACACATAGCACATACTCCTCCGTCAGCTCTGCATGCGACTGCGTCGCCAGTGTGAATGCGTCCTTACCCAAGATTGAGCTTCTCAGTTAGTCACATTTGTCGATTGTGAAGAAAATTTGCCACGGAACATCTGGATGCATGCATGACTCCTTTCTACGCGCACCAAAATTACAATCCGTTTCTCTGAATTGCCCTGTGAAAGCCTAACACTACGATGGTATTTTATAACTGAGCTAGTCATGTTGGCAAAAGAACAAGCATTCAAATTATGCCCTACTGATAATAATGGTGTGATGACGGGGATGGAGGGCTGTGTTTCAAACAAAACAACTACAAGTCCCTCAACAGCACAGCTAGGAATGATCAAAAAAGCATCTTATAGTTGAAATCATAAAAGGAACTGTGCACACTTTGGAGAGGTGTGTGGCCACTTGGAGGCATCAGTTAGTCCTTGGTCTTATGTTGCATCTACTCCACATTCTTCAGGAATATTCTTATCATGTTACTGAATGTAATCAAGAGTATTTTCAGATTTCGTTATCAACAAATACAGTGAAAAGTACAGAATATAAAATGCACAAAAAATCTAAAGTGCAATGGATTCAGTCTTATATCAGGTGAACAGCAGTGTCCTCAACCTTGGTCTAATAACTTCTCCATCTCCAAACTGTTCCTTTTCAATTGCTACCATGCGTATGCATTTTTCATAGGCCAATTCCCACGAGTTTAAAGGGTTACTGAGGGTCCTTTGGTCATATCAGAAGGGGTGCCTTCGCTCAAGTAAAAGAAAGATTTTGAATGTTATATAATTTGTGGACATCTCTGAGAGATGTTCAATAGATTCCCGGGGTCATTTCATGGTTCATGTGTATCTGAGCTCTTGCCGTTCACGCAGGCAGAAATACAACCGGTCTGACATAGCATTGTGATGAAGCCACTCTCACTATACTGGAAGTTAATAGGAAGATTACTCTTAGATTGTGAAAACTACTATCATACTGTACATGTCAGATTTCTGGCCAATGTCATAACGCAGGAGGTTGTCGGCTCTTGAATGAGCCATTGATCATATTTTTGCAATATTTCTACCTCGAGAAATTTGTAATTTAACAGAAGGTCTACCACATTTCTCCTATTTGTCTGCCTCTTCAGTCCAGGGTGCAAAATGCATGGTGCCGTTGCAAATGTCAGACTCAACTTTGAGAAGCACACAATCTGCAGGTTGAACATGGCGAGATTGTAGACTCCTAAATTGATAGTGCAGTTTGTTAGGTGGTTGTACAGCTAACTAGCTACTTCACATGATGATATTGACTTTAGCATTATTGTGTGTAGCTACGTTTGCTAGCTACTTATCTAGCCAGCCAGCCCATAGAGAGCATTGTGAGTTTTGTAGTCGACTTGATTGAGCTGCAACAGATTTCCACAACGATTTTCCAGTTGCAACCAACCTTATAATAACAAAATTAAACATTTGTAGCTTCCCACAATAAGTTGGGTGAATTTTGGCCTTACTTATGATGCCATCTATTTTGTGAAGTGCACCAGTCCCTCCTGCAGCAAAGCACCCCCACAACATGATGCTGCCACCCCCATGCTTCACAGTTGGGATGGCGTTCTTTGGCTTGCAAGCCTCCCCCTTTTTACTCCAAACATAACGATGGTCATTATGGCCAAACAGTTCTATTTTTGTTTCATCAGACCAGAGGACATTTCCCCAAAATGTACAATCTTTGTTCCCATGTGCAGTTGTAAACCGGAGTCTGGCTTTATGGCGGTTTTGGAGCAGTGGTTTCTTCCTTGCTGAGCAGCCTTTCAGGATATGTCGATATAGGACTTGTTTTACTGTGGATATAGATACTTTTGTACCCGTTTCCTCCAGCATCTTCACAAGGTCCTTTGTTGTTGTTCTGGGATTGATTTGCACTTTTTCGTACCATGGTACATTCATCTCTAGGAGACAGAACGCATCTCCTTCCTGAGCAGTATGATGGCTGCCTGGTCCCATGGTATTTATACTCGCGTACTATTGTTTGTACAGATGAACGTGGTACCTTCAGGCATTTAGAAATTGCTCCCAAGGATGAACCAGACTTGTGGAGGTCTACAATTTTTTTTCTGAGGTCTTGCCTGATTTCTTTTGATTTTCTCATGATGTCAAGCAGAGAGGCACTGAGTTTGAAGGTAGGCCTTGAAATACATCCACAGGTACACCTCCAATTGACTCAAATTATGTCAATTAGCCTATCAAATTTCTAAAGCCATTACATAATTTTCTGGAATTTTCCAAGCTGTTTAAAGGCACAGTCAACTTAGTGTATGTAAACTTCTGATCAACTGGAATTGTGATAGTGAATTTTAAGTGAAATAATCTGTAAACAATTGTTGGAAAAATGACTTGTGTCATGCACAAAGTAGATGTCCTAACCGACTTGCCAAAACTATAGTGGTTGAAAAACGAGTTTTAAATGACTCCAACCTAAGTGTATGTAAACTTCCGACTTCAACTGTATGTTGCATAGCCGCACAATGTCTATAGGTATGCGCATGCTTGTATGCATATGTGTGTCTGCTTGTATGCGCCTGTATGAAGTAATGGGTGTGTTGAGCAACACTGTGTAGAATGAACACGGCCCTAGACGCTGATCTTGGCTCAGTTTTGCATTTTCCTCACTAACGGTTAACCTCTCTAGGCTAGGGGGCGGTATTTTCACGTCTGGATGAAAAGCGTGCCTAAAGTAAACTGCCTGCTACTCAGGCCCAGAAGCTAGGATATGCATATTATTAGTAGATTTGGATAGAAAACACACTGAAGTTTGTAAAACGGTTTGAATGATGTCTGAGTATAACAGAAATTATTTGGCAGGCGAAACCCCGAGGACAAACCATCGAGGATTTTGTTGTTGTTGAGGTGACAGTGTTTTCAATGGGTTTTCTATGTGGATCTAGATTTCTAAGGCACTTGCTTGCAGTTCCTATCGCTTCAACAATGTCAACAGTCTTTAGAAATTGGTTGATGTTTGTCCTTTGAACAGCCCTACTTCTTCATTACACAGACTGAGGGTCGAGTCTAGTGTACTGTTGTGGTTGGGGCGCGCGACCTGAAAGCTCGCTCCACTTTGTTTTTATCCGCTATTAAACGCAGTTTATCCCGTCTTAAATTTTATTTTATTATTTTACGTTAAAAAAATACCTAAAGTTGTATTAGGAAAGTTGTTTGAAATGTTTGGACAAAGATTTCAGGTAACTTATTAGATATTTTGTAGTCATGTTGCGCGAGTTGGAACCGGTGTTTTTCTGGCTCAAACGAGCCAAATAAATTGACATTTTGGAGATATAACGATGGAATTAATCGAACAAAAGGACCATTTGTGATGTTTATGGGACATATTGGAGTGCCAACAGAAGAAGCTCTTCAAAGGTAAGGCATGAATTATATCTTTATTTCTGAGTTTTGTGTCGCGCCTGGCGGGATGAAATATGATTGTCTGTGTTTGTTTGATGGGGTGCTGTCCTCAGATAATAGCATGGTTTGCTTTCGCCATAAAGCCTTTTTGAAATCTGACACGGTGGCTGGATTAACAAGAAGTAAAACTTTAATTTGGTGTATTGCACTTGTGATTGTATGAAAGTGAAATATTTCGAATAATTTAATTTGAATTTGGCGCTCTGCTATTTCACCGGATGTTGTCAAATCGATCCCGTTAACGGGATTTGATCCCTAAAAAGTTTTTAAGGTTAAGATTAGGGGAGTGGAAGCTGATCCTAGATCTGTACCTAGGGGAAACTTCACCTCGAAGCCATAGGTACACACACACCTGTACGAGGTGATCCTCCGCAGCTTGGCGACTGGCACGTCGTAGCCGCACTCCTCCAGCACCTCCTGCCTGGCGATCTCTTCCAGCGACAGGTCAGCCTTGTCCACCAGGCCCGCGCATAGCTCGTAGGTCATCCCCACTGAGCCTGGGGGCGTCTCCCCGCCCCCGACCGCAGCCCCCTCTTTCTCCTCCGTCGCCTGCTCGCCCGAGTCAGGTGCCTTGGGCTTGGTCCTCTCCCACTCGCACATGTACACAGCTGAAGGAGGAGAGAGGGAGAGTGGGTGGAGAGAGTGAGAGGGTAGAGCTAGACAGCAACAGATGTTACAGTATAGTGACAGCAACTTGGGAGGCCTATATACCTTTTTCTCAGTGATGTATCGTTCCTTTCACTTCTCGACAATTGAGACTGTGATAGTACGCAGTTCATATCAAAGTCTACATTTTAATCCTTCAAATAGGCCACAATTGAGATATAATAATTGTCTGAAACTTTGTTTCTGTGAACTGCATGTCTAGTAAAATCCTACCCCTATAAAATCATGAAAAGCATAACCCCAACTCATAAAAAAACCTTACTGGTGGAAGGAAAAACCATAATAAGAGTGCGATAAAAATAGGGTGACACATTTACTTTATTCAAACAAATCAGCTTTCGACCAAAAACGCCTGTGAGCGATTTTGTCGCCTCACAATGGCCTCCAAACAAAGGCTGACCTTTTTAGACACATTGTTTCTCAAGCAATGGGAAAAAAGTAACAATGCATCCCAAATGGCACCCTATTCCCTTCATAGTGCACTACTTTGACCAGAGCCCTAAGTAGTGCACAATACAGGGAATAGGTTGTCATTTGAGACACACAGACATTCAATGCGAGGCCTTCCTTTCATTCTGTGGAGAGCACTGTCCCCAGCGCCTTAGCGGCGAACAAAGGACGTTCCCTGCCTCGCATAGTAACGGGGGCCTTTTGCGCACTATTACACAAGGAAGCATTGTGTTCGGAGGTGAGCTGGAGTAAACAACTGCATCCAATGCTTTTTTTCATAGAGTGCAGACATGAGGTGTGTTTGTATGAAATTAAACTGGAAGATAAAATCAAATCAAAGTCTACAGGTCGCGTACACAGTTTAGCAGGTGTTATGACAGTGCAGCGAAATGCTTATGTTGCAAGCTCCTAACAATGCAGTCAAATGTCAATTAATTCAAATGTAAAAAAATAAATAATAATAAATAAATCAAGAATACTGCACTGTAGCAGTATTAAAATGCTATCTATACATACAGTGCATTCGAAAAGCATTCAGACCCCATAACTTTTTGTTATGTTACAGCCTTATTCAAAAAAAAAAAGGAAATTGAATTTCCTCATCAATCTACACACAATACCCCATAATGACAAAGCAAAAATAGATTTTTAGAAATTTGTGCAAATTTATAAAATATAAATAACTAAAATAGCACATTTACATAAGTATTCAGACTCTTTACTCAGTATTTTGTTGAAGCACGATTACAGCCTCGAGTTTTCTTGGGTACGATGCTACAAGCTTGGCACACCTACTTTTGGGGAGTTTCGCCCATTCTTCTCTGAAGATCTTCTCAAGCTCTGTCAGGTTGGATGGGGAGTGTCGCTGCACAGCTATTTTCAGGTCTCTCCAGAGATGTTCGAACGGATTTAAGTTTGGGCTCTGGCTTGGCCACTTAAGGACATGCAGAGACTTGTCCCRAAGCCAATCCTGCGTTGTCTTGTCTGTGTGCTTAGGGTTGTTGTCCTGTTGGAAGGTGAACCTTCGCCCCAGTCTGAGGTCCTGAGCAGGTTTTCATCAAGGATCTCTTTTTACTTTGCTCTGTTCATCTTTCCCTTGATCCTGACTAGTCTCCCAGTCCCTGCCGCTAAAAACATCCCCCAGCATGATGCTGTCACCACCATGCTTCACCGTAGGGATGATATTGGCCAGATGATGAGAGGTGCCTGGTTTCCTCCAGACGTGACACTTGGCATTCAGGCCAAAGAGTTCAATCTTGGCCAGAGAATCTTGTTTCTCATGATCAGAGTCCTTTAGGTGCCTTTTGGCAAACTAAGTGGTTTGTCATGTGCATTTTATTGAGAAGTGGCTTCTGTCGGGCCAATCTACCATAAAGGCCTGATTGGTGGAGTGCTGCAGAGATGGGAGTAACTTCCAGTAGGACAACCATCTCCACAGAGGAACTCTGGAGCGCTGTCAGAGTGACCTCCGTGTGTGTGTGCACTGCTCCGCTTATGATACATCAAATGGAAGACGGATGAGATCTGCATCTGCACCTCATTGTAACCTGCACCAAAGACATTACTGATGGGACCGCCATGGCTTTAGCAACCTTCCCTAGAATCAGTTAAGCAGGTGAGATATGGGCCCCATTCCATTTTGGTCCCTATCCCCTACCCTTTGACACAAACTCTTCAGGGTTTGCAGATCTAAGAGGATGGGATACATGTAAGCACCCAATCCTTCTACATAATATGGGGAATTCCCCACAGCCTACCACAAGCAGCCGAAAATAATATATAATTAAGCGCCTGTTTTCCCCCCTCATCAGTCCACACCAGGGTTGGGTTAAATTCCATTACAATTCCATTTACATTCACAAAGAAATCGCCCCCAACCCTGGTGAATACCACAGGGGTGGCGGGAGATGAAGGTAGGCGTTAGCTGATGGAATGGAACAGGGCCGCGTGCCATGGGATGACTAATGGCTTTTAAAGCCTTGATGGGGCGGTGCACCAGCCGGGTGGAGAGAGTCCATCAGCATTTTTCACAGTAGTAGACAAGACTCGACAGTGCCAGACAGATCCCAGGCCACGTGGCAGGGGCATATTGTTGCACTTGACACGCTCAAGTGGGAGTTCAGCATAATACACAGGTGTTGGGTAAGAAGCTTGGAATGTGACAATAGCAGGGTTTCCCCACAGGGATAAAGCAAGGTTGTGGTGGGTTCGAATCAGACCCACGCCCTTCTAATACACTTTCTCTGCCTTACTTTCCTGCCCCTCTTCACTCTCTTAATAAAAAATATATGGTAAGGGATGTGAATTTCCAGTCCTTAGAAAGAAAAACTGTCCTTGTGGATGAAAGATGATTTGAGCAAAAAAGGGGGTATTACCTGGGCGGAACTGCTTGACCAAGACGAAGCAGTGCGAGGTGGTGTTGAAGATCAGAACCGAAACACTGGAAAGAAAAGGGAGCAGAGAAAAAGAGCGAATTTATTCAGTTTGATTCAATCATTATGTTTCGGGGATGAATAAGTGAGAATCACAAAGGTTTATTGATTCAAAATTATATTGGTTGCTGTACCGGTACCCCCTGTATATAGCATTGATACTGTTATTTTATTGTTGCTCTAATCATTTGTTATTTTTCTATTTTTCTTATTTTTCTTAATTTTTTTACTTCAGTTTATTTTAGTAAATACTTTAAACACTTATTTTTCTTAAAACTGCATTGTTGGTTAAGGACTTGTAAGTCAGTGTTTCACTGTACACTACTGTAAGGTCTACTACACCTGTTGTATTCGGCGCATGTGACAAATACAACTGATTTGATAAACTAAATTAACTATATTACATGACATCATCATACGCAGTGGGACAACTTCCTGCTTACAGAAATCAACGAAATACATATCTACCCAGACTGCCCCGATTGCATGTTCCCAATGTAGCCATGTGAGGGCACAAAGTGGGAAGAATATTCGCTACTTGAATTACGTTGTTCTAGTCTCTAAGTAGGTAAGAACCCTGCTATTTTGATGATACTGTTGAGTGTTAACCCTTTACACTCTTACCTGTATACGTGTTGAAAATGGCGCCTAAATTGGAACGTAGTGGTTGTACAGTAACATCCTATACATGAAGCCAGAGCTCGGTCTCTACGATTCACAGCGCTCTATGGGTTTTGACTGACAGCCGTTCTAAACTTGAACACCATGCGCAACAAGAAGTTACCACCAATCCCTCCCGGTAATTGGGCAACTTTAGCAAATTTCTTGTTGTCCGAGTCAGGGAAATGCTGTAAATGAAGAGGACTCAATGTATTTTGAAAGATGAGATGTTGAGGCGCTTTGATGCCAAACACCCGTGAGTCCAAATGTGCACTTCACAATTCCATATCATAAAACTCATGTCATATACACTTTCAACGTTTATGATCACCATGTTTGATGTACAGTTACAAAATGAAAGGTTATCATACCCTGGGTTGTTATGAACAAAATGAGCCTTTTTGTTTATTGTGAAGAAATGGCACAGCGGCACATGCACCTGAATGCACCCATGTCTCCTTTCTATGTGCCTCAATTACAATCTGTTTCTTTAAATTTCCTTATGAAACTCTCACACCAAGATCGTATTTTATAAACTTAGCTAGTCATGTTGGCAGTAGTGACGCTTTGAATTCCAATTTCGCCTAAATGGCACCCAAAAATGTATCCCTTTTTATTTTCCCACCACAATCTGTTCTTAAGACAAAACTGAAAAATAACTTGTGTAGAAAGTAAATCATGCCCACCTGACCCAGATTGTGATTATATAATGGACTGTATTTGGATTGCGTAAACAACAGTAATTGTGTGATGGCAGGGATGCAGGGTTGTGTTCCAAACAAAACAACTAAACCCAACAAAAAAAGAAACATCCCTTTTTCAGGACCCTGTCTTTCAAAGATATTTAGATTTTTACAAATTAACATCACAGATCTTCATTGTAAAGGGTTTAAACACTGTTTCCCATGCTTGTTCAATGAACCATAAACAATTAATGAACATGCACCTGTGGAACGGTCATTAAGACACTAACAGCTAACAGACGGTAGGCAATTAAGGTCACAGTTATGAAAACTTAGGACATTAAAAAGAGGCCTTTCTACTGACTCTGAAAAACACCAAAAGAAAGATGCCCAGGGTCCCTGCTCATCTGCGTGAATGTGCCTTAGGCATGCTGAAAGGACGCATGAGGACTGCAGATGTGGCCAGGGCAATAAATTGGTACATCCGAACATCACAACTGTGGGACAGGTACAGGACGGCAACAACTGCCCGAATTAACACCAGGAACGCACAATCCCTCCATCAGTGCTCAAACTGTCTGTAATAGGCTGCGAGAAGCTAGACTGAGGGCTTGTAGGCCTGTTGTAAGGCAGGTCCTCACCAGACATCTCCGGCAACGTCGTCGCCTATGGTCACAAACCCACCGTCGCTGGACCAGACAGGACTGGCAAAAAGTGCCCTTCACTGACGAGTTGCGGTTTTGTCTCACCAGGGGTGATGGTCGGATTCGCATTAATCATCGAAGGAATGAGCGTTACACCGAGGCCTGTACTCTGGAGGGGGATTGATTTGGAGGTGGAGGGTCCGTCACAGCATCATCGGACTGAGCTTGTTGTCATTGCAGGCAATCTCAATGCTGTGCGTTACATGGAAGACATCCTCCTCCCTCATGTGGTACCCTTCCTGCAGGCTCATCCTGACATGACCCTCCAGCATAACAATGACACCAGCCATACTGCTTGATCTATGTGTGATTTCATGCAAGACAGGACTGTCAGTGTTCTGCCATGGCCAGCGAAGAACCCGGATCTCAATCCCATTGACCACGTCTGGGACCTGTTGGATCGGAGGGTGAGGGCCATTCCCCCCAGAAAATGYCTGGGAACTTGCAGGTGCCTTGGTGGAAGAGTGGGGTAACATCTCAAAGCAAGAACTGGCAAATCCGGTGCAGTCTATGAGGAGGTACTTAATGCAGCTGGTGGCCACAGATACTGACTGTTACTTTTGATTTTGACCTCCCCTTTGTCCAGGGACACATTATACTATTTCTGTTAGTCACATGTCTGTGGAACTTGTTCAGTTTGTCTCAGTTGTTGAATCTTATGTTCATACAAATATTTACACATGTTAAGTTTGCTGAAAATAAATGCAGTTGACAGTTTCTTTTTTTGCTGAGTTTACATGTGTGCTTGCTTAGAGTTCCTCAACGGCACAGCTAGGAGAGCGAAAAAAAAGTACCTTCTAGTTGAAGACTCTTCTTTGATTCATAAAAGTGCATTAGAATTGCTTAGGAACTGTGCACACTTTGGAGAGGTGTGTGGCCACTTGGAGACACCAGTTAGTCCTCTCACTCAAACCCTTGTAACGTTTTGGTCTTGTTGCACCTACCCCACATTTTCCAGAAATAGTCTTATGTTACTGAATGTATCCAGAATATTTTCAGATTTCACTATCAACAAATGCAGCGAAAAGTACAGTAAATGTAAAATGCTCATAAAATCAACAGTGCAATGTTTGGATTCAGTCTTGTGTCAGGTGAACTGTTGTGTACTTAACTTTGGTCTAATAATTTCCCCATCTACAAATTGTTCCCTTTCAATTGCTACCATGGTTATGCATTCGTTTTTCATATTTCTGTAAGAAACATTTCAATTTAGCCTTATCCATATAGGCCAATTTCCACAAGTGTAAAGGCTAACTGCACAAAATGAAAACTGATTTGAAACCAAAATTGTGTTACATAATTTTTTTTACATCTATACATTTTGGCAGTGTAAAATGTCCATGGATAGTCCTCAATTCCAAACTAGTTGGTGTGTGTGTGTGTGTGTGTGTGAGTGTGTGTGTGTGTGTCTTCGTGTCAGTGCAGGATTAACACCTGGGCCAGTATCCACAAAGCTTCTCAGAGTAGGAGTGGTGATCGAGGATCTGTCCATATAATCTTATTCATTATTATCTAAAAGGCCAAACTGATCTTAGATCAGCACTCCTACTCTGAGATGCTTTGTGGATTAGGAACACTGCCGCTACCTAACTCTTCAACCAAGGTGCATGAACTGAGGAGTAAACTGAAGAAGATAGGAGATTCAGCACATCTTGGAGGACAGTGGAAGTTGGTAAAAAATCGTATTTATTGTTAAATGTAAAATTATTGCGTTTCAGCTCACCCTGATGAAGGCCAAGAGCCAAAATCATGTTGGTTTTACCTTAAACAATAATTAATTTCTCTCATCACCTTCCACTGTCCTCCAAGTTGGTGAAGCTCCTCTCTACTAAAGGGATAGTTCACCCAAAATCCATATTGGTTTCATTACCCTTTAACAGGAAGGGAAACTGGTGAGGGCTAAAAAAGGGAAAGAATATGATCTACATGATCAGTCTGTAAAATAAAAAGTGGCTAATGTGAATCTAACTCACAGCTAAAAATGTAAAGAAAGCAATCCAATGTTATTTGTTGCCTAGACTTTACTGCAACTGACACTCAAGTCTTGAGTAAAAACTATACACTAATATTGCAGTTAGCCATGACAGTCTTTATAATAGAATGCTTGTGACCACACACATCTAAATATTGCACTTGGGAAAAAAGCATTAAATTATAAATAGAATGAAACAGGCATTCTATTTTTATTCTATTATAGTGGCCACTACAGTAGACATTGATCAAGTGCAAAAGGCTACATATGTGCAAAAATAACATTCACTGAGTACATTTTTTTTATAATCCACCATCACTCACAAGTGTTACTGTCAAGTTCAACACAACAAAAGCAATATCTTTGGCCTACACTGTACATTATTACATTGTACACTTCCTGCCTGTGGACATCTGTTCTACAATGTGCCAGCAGAGCATGATACCCTTGTTGTTTTTTCTTATACTTATTTGTTACAAAAAACACAAGGGGTAACATTAAAGTATTAGAACATGAAGGACAAACAATACAGCATCAAGACACTATCAAACATGTATCAGTCTTTCCACAACAGAGCCATCCTTATGTGTGAGGGTGCGTGTGCATGATAGTGATATAAAATGTCAGTTTCCTTTTTCATGATCACAATCTTGTGAAACCCGAACCCTCCAAGATCTCCCCACAGTTCCCCAATAGCTGTCCCTCAACCATTCGAGACCCCTTCCACGGTCCCCCCCCCCAATTTTTTTTTTTTTAATACAATTAATTCCATTCCCCACCCCCAAGAACCCCCCAATGCACCAACAACCAAGATAATGAACTAAAGAGAAAAAAGGAAGACAGACAAAAACAGCAAACAACAATTTACCCTTTGTTGGCATAATTGATCTCTTTCAGGCAGCTACACCTGGCATAACCCTTTTTATCCACTGTATTGAAAAAGTGAGAAAGAGGGGAAGTGTGTGGTGTTCCTTTCACCTCTAAATTTTTTTACAATGCTTTTTTCTGATCAAAAGTAGTTCATTGCATCCACCGTGGAGCCCAGTTTCATAATATTACCCTATGTCCCAGCTGCTTGCTGTAGTTTCAAAGTAATCACGAAAAATCGGGCCTTATTTTATGGCATTTTTCACCCTGCCAGCTCCTATTAGTTCTATTGAGCACCGTGGCACCAACTCGCCTTCCGAACGTTCTATTCCCAGCCTATTTTTCTACGCCACAATGCCTGCTTGCTATTGTTGGCAATGAGACCTGCCCACGTTGCTGGTAATTAAAATGTAAACAACTAAAAATTACCCATGGAACTCTGAGGTCATCCCACTGTTTCCTATAGGGAAATATAGGTATGTCTGTCTATTTTGTCAAATATTTCACAATTTGTATATTTAGATTTTTTCAAATTGGACACCATTTTAATCATGAGAATCTCCTCTTTCTAATTATGTAAGGCTGGGCAGCGTACTCTGTTGTCATCAAACGCTAGCCCCGAAATACAGTTTGCCCTTGGAACGATGAGCTCCCCCCATTGCTTTCCTATGGCATGCTGGTATATTTCTGCCAAATATCTCGCAATGTGTATATTTAGATTTTTTCAAGTCGGACACCATTTTAAAATCAGGATAATCTCCTCTTTCTAATTACATAAGATTGGGCAGGGTACTCTGCTGTCATCGATCGCTAGACCAGAAATAGTCAAAAGTTGCAATTTCTTCCCTACTTCCTCGTTATGCAGACATAAGCACACTTGGCACCACCGAGGGGGGGATGTTAACTTTCTACACAAGTTGATATTTTTCAGTTTCGTCCTAAGAACAGGTTGTGGTGGTAAAATAAAAAAAGGATACATTTTTTGGTGCCATTTAGGCAAAATGGAATTCTAAGCATCACTCCAGTCAGAAGAGGCTCTGCAAATGTTTGATTCCATTCATTTGCTATGTGCTCGTGCTAGTGTTCCAGCTTAGCCAACGTTATTTWGCCATTTTTCAGCCTTGTGTAAATTTTGACTCGTTCTGTCCAGCCTACTATAGTGGCATCCAGCTTATGCCAGGTCCAGCTCCAGCACACTTGATCCCTTAATCCACTTGTTTAACAAGCAATGCCTCATTTTCCCCTAATTATCTCATTCTGAAAATTAACCACATACTGTAGAGAGAAAACATTAGTTAACAGATAGTGGTTCGTTAACATTTCACACAAATTGTTATGGTCCAGTAAGCAACTTTATTAGCAAGCTAATTTTCACACCATAAACTCAATTATTTGATCAGATAAGTTGGTTAATGTTGCTCAACATTTCTCAAACTAGCTAACGGAGAACTCGATCCAGCTAGCAAGATACTTAACAATGCTAACAATACTTGTTCCACCACACTTTCTCCCTCACCTCAAACTTTCCAAATGCCAGTTTTTTGGTTACAGCTCATGAAGTACGCTTCATCACCTTCTCACCCCCCATCTCCGATGTCAGGCTTATCACCTAACGTTACCTCTTCGTTATCGTTCAGGGGACGCGCTGCTGTAACTGGCAAGCTGCCTTTCCACTCAAGCGTCTTTCCAGAGCGCTCGCTGATGCTGTAACTAGCAAGCTGGTTGTCTCTTCTCTCTTCAGTCGCGTGCTGCGCTGCATTCTGTTATGTGAACGATTGGCTGAGCCTTGGATACAGCAGGTTTTGCTCCAAACGCGCATCACTCGTTTGCTTACAGCCAGTAGTGATCAAAAGCCCCCCCCCCCCACACCACAAAAAAAACTTATCATCGGCGCTACACGAATCACGTAGGTCAACTATTTCGGTTTCAAAACTGCGAATTTCGCCTAAAAAGGTGACTTGTTTGCATCCCTGCTTTAAACATTCTATGAACAAAGAAAGCAATAATCCATGTTTTGGTTTTGTTTACCAGGCCACAGTTTCTAAAACCATATTTTTTTGCCATTTGTGGCACAAAGTCAATATCCCCAAAAAAAGCATTTTCCATCAATGTTCCCTCAAATTTTTTCATGCACCAAGCAAATGTCTGATCTGTTGACCACAAACTTGACCATTGTGAAAATTCTGTGCAACTTCCAGCGCACCTATACTGTGAACACAGAGGCTGTACCCCCTTTAAGTTACAGTTTTAACAGTGGCCATGTAGGCTACTGTGGCTATTTGATCAGAATCTAGGCCTACCAGAGTGGCCTACAATCAAAAACAGTGGAGAAAATCCATCCCATAACATTTTTACATAGAACAGCTATTTCCATCATTCAGCCTACAGTAGCAGCCAATGTGTGGTGTTCAATGTAGGCCTACATTCCATTAAACTTTCGGGGATAAACATGCAGGGCTTGTCAGTAACAAATAATGCTGTTGTGTTTGATGCAAGAAACCATCAAATGCATTATTCTCATACCATTATTACAGAGATTCAGATAAATTATGCTACCCTCTGCCTATTGGCTACTTAGCTTATTTGAAAATGTCTCAAAATACAACACTGCCCTATTTAAGACCAAAAAAAAGCTCTTTACCCTACTCGCTTTTCAAAGATGTCTAGAAATGTACACGTTTTGTGCTCTTGTAGGATGCAATCCTTCTCCGATTGCTGACTACAAATGATCTATAACTGTGCTAATAAGTCACTAGCTAGCAAAGGATATGAACAAAACAAGCTCATCTACTCACGACCGCTCATGCTGTAAACACAATTCAGTGAAAAGTAAATGGCACAGATCCATATATGGCAATGGTCTATTTGTATATAGGCCTACTGCAGCTCTGATTGTTTATGCCGCACCAGTTTGTGTAGAGTACGGGCCGAGTAGTGAGTGGCAATGATTAGAATCCTACTCGGATGCGTTCTGCCTACAAAAGATTGAACTCTGACTTGAATGCCAAGCGTCACGTCTGGAGGAAACCTGGCACCATTCCTACAGTGAAGCATGGTGGTGGCAGCATCATGCTGTGGGGATGTTTTCAGCGGCAGGTACTGGGAGACTAGTCAGGATCGAGGGAAAGATGAACGGAGCAGAGTACAGAGAGATCCTGCTCCAGAATGCTCAGGACCTCAGACTGGTGCGAAGGTTCACCTTCCAACAGGACTACGCCCCTAAGCACACAGCCAAGACAACGCAGGAGTGGCTTCTGGACAAGTCTCTGAATGTCCTTGAGTGGCCCAGCCAGAGCCCGGACTTAAACCTGATCAAACATCTCTGGAGAGACCTGAAAATAGCTGTGCTCTGTCCAACCTGACAGAGCTTGAGGGGATCTGCAAAGGGAGAAACTCCCTAAATACAGGTGTGCCAAGATAACTTTAAAAAGCAGTAGGCTACACGCTAATGTTTGTTGCATAATGCAATTAGCGGGAAAACAACAGTCAAAAGCGCACTGCACATGCGAGCGTTCTCATGTGACAGAGATGGAAATATCCGTTAGAAATGTTGAAAGATCTAAAGATGCAACTAGCATGGGTTGCTAATATAACTAAGATTGTGCCTTTGGACAATGAAAGAATTACATGAGAGAAATATGTTACTTGTTTCACTGGCATTTGGAAGTCTTCGAAAACAATGTAAGACATGCACCATCATACAGATGGGAGAAAATAGTAGCTCTTTAATAGTGACGTCAAAACCGTTTTTAACACACAATTGCATTTAGAATTGTTGCGCAATGATTGCTGCTGGAGTGAAACGTGCATTTATAACAGGACCTGTAGCAGCAGCAGCTCTCGCGTTCTTACAGATTTTCCACTCAAACTAGACTCTGTATGCTGTGTGATAAGAATCATAACGACTAATTAAAACACACACACTAATTTAATTTCACTCAATTATGCAAATTAACCTATAGACCGATAAGCTTGACCGGTCAAATGTATTTATGTTGACCGGTGGCAATTTTATTTATCGTTTTATTATTTATTTTTTAATCGTCCAAAAGCCAGCTGAAGGAAACCCTGCACATACAGTACACACATAACCATTATAAAAAGGAGCCTGGGTGGGGAAAGTTCTTTATCGCCAGACATGACGATTGATTTTGGCCTCAGGGCACTGATTAAGAAAGGCTATGTTCCATTTTAGGGCCCTCTATCCCTTCCTTCCTGCCTCCTTTCCATCATCCCTGCTCAAGAAGAGGAAGTCACTTCCTAGGAGCTGAGCCCCTCGCCCTCTCCAGTAGGAGGACGGGAGACTGAGGAAATCAATTCCATTTCAATTCAGTGAATTTAGAAAGTAAACTCAAAAGCTGCATGTTTTTTATTTCCAATGTGGATTTCAGATTTTTGTTGATTTTTTACAAACATTAGATCAAAGTTACCCCAGGCTCTCAGTCCAGTGATAGCAAAAGGAGGAAGGGACATAGGGGCAGTGTACGGTATGGCTAGGCCAGATCTGGGCTGAAGCGGGACAAACCAGCCTGCTGCTTTTACCTCACGGCAGGCCCGGGCTTGTCGACTGTTCAACGCCGCTTCCCCCCAAAACCTGTGCTAATGGTTAAACCGTGGGACAGCTAAATGGGCTCTCTGAACATTTCACGCACAGTTAGGCTTGTGGCCTTCTCCGTGGGGCTTCTGGCTAGCCAGTAGGGAATAGTATAGGGTGTTGAGGACAATCCTCTATGAAGAGATGCTTCAACTGGCTCAGTTGGAAGGCGCATGGTTGCTTATAACAGTAGTTGTGGGTTTGAATCCCACATGACCCACATATCCTACTGTATATGTGTTAATTGGATGTCCCTTCAGATAAAATGCAAAATCCTCTCCTAAACTACCAAAAGAACAAAAATAATTAAGACTCCAAGAAAATCTCTTTCAATTAATGAGATGGGAATGGATGCCCACTCCAAACAAAAATTTAAGAGTGTTCTCTCCCTTTCCAAGTCACACCATTACAACTATTCCCCCCATTCCTTCACCCTTCAGATTGACACCAACTCTGGGCTCTCTCCCCTTGCCTTCCCAGGGCCCGTGGTGAGGACTAGTGCAGCACAAAGGACTGCAGTGGGGCCTGCTGTAGTGGTAGTAATGACATGAACAGATGCTACTTCTAATGGCTATACCCTTCACCGCTCCCCCATTAAAAAACACCCAAACACGCATGCAAAAGCCCCCACAAATACACACTTTAAAAAAAACTCAGCACAATAAACACGTGCTGTTACACAAATACTCCAATAAACAAATGTGCTAACATAACACTGAGTTATGTAGGTAAATGCAGTGCATTCGGAAAGTATTCAGACCTTGACTTACCACATTTTGTTATGTTAGAGCCTAAATCAAAAATGTATTGATTTGTTTTCCCCCCTCAATGACAAAGCAACAACTGTTTTTTAGAAAAAAATATTGTTGATAAAATAAAATAAAACTGAAATATCAAGGAAGTTTATAGTGTTTATACAGGACGTACCGCCCCCACCTTCTGTTAACCAATTATGTCAATGTGGACCTATACGGAGAAATACAGTGCCCTCCGCATTGTTGCAAAATTTGGAAAGCGCACGTCAGTACAGAGCGTGATTTAGCTTCTGCAAGCCTCCGGAGGTTCCGCAATTGCGTCACACCCTCTGTACAGAGCCTCCGGACAGCATTGTTAGATCAAGCATAAATTGTCTTTCAGCTAGCGCTAAGTCGGGCTGTACCTACGCCAAAACTCATGTAATTTTCATCCTATAGCTTGTTCTCCATCTTCTTTTTAAAATAGTGAGCCAACACGTTTTCAGCACTTTTATTTTCATGACTGATCAAAACAAATTCTCTCTCATCTCGACATATAGTGAAAAATATGTTTGGAACATCAAAACCGCTATCAAATCGCGATTTAATAAAAAATAAAAATGGGGAGATTCGTGAGAATCGCAATATATATCGTATCCGCACCTACAGTTGAAGTCGGAAGCTTACATACACTTAGGTTGGAGTCATTAAGACTCGTTTTTCAACCACTCCACAAATTTCTAGTTAACAAACTATAGTTTTGGCAAGTCTGTAAGGACATCTACTTTGTCCATGGACACCAGTAATTTTTCCAACAATTGTTTACAGACAGATTATTTCACTGTATCACAATTCCAGTGGGTCAGAAGTTTACATACACCAAGTTGACTGTGCCTTTAAACAGCTTGGGAAATTCCAGAAAATTATGTCATGGCTTTAGAAGCTTCCGATAGGCTAATTGACATCATTTGAGTGAATTGGAGGTGTACCTGTGGATGTCTTTCAAGGCCTACCTTCAAACTCAGTGCCTCTCTACTTGACATCATGGGAAAATCAAAAGAAATCAGCCAAGACCTCAAAAAAATAATTGTAGACCTCCACAAGCCTGGTTCATCCTTGGGAGCAATTTCCAAACGCCTGAAGGTACCATGTTCATCTGTACAAACAATAGTACACAAGCATAAACACCATAGAACCAGGCAGCCGTCATACCGCTCAGGAGGGAGACGCGTTCTGTCTCCTAGAGATGAACGTACTTTGGTGCAAAAAGTGAAAATCAATCCCAGAACAACAGCAAAGGACCTTGTGAAGATGCTGGAGGAAACAGGTACAAAAGTATCAGTATCCACAGTAAAACAAGTCTTATATCGACATAACCTGAAAGGCCGCTCAGCAAGAAAGAAGTCACTGCTCCAAAACCGTCATAAAAAAGCCAGACTACGGTTTACAACTGCACATGGGGACAAAGATTGCATGTTTTGGAGAAATGTCCTCTGGTCTGATGAAACAAAAATAGAACTGTTTTACCATAATGACCATTGTTATGTTTGGAGGAAAAAGAGGGAGGCTTGCAAGCCTAAGAACACCATTCCAACTGTGAAGMACGGGGGTGGCAGCATCATGTGGGGGTGCTTTGCTGCAGGAGGGACTGGTGCACTTCACAAAATAGATGGCATCATGAGGTAAGAAAATGATGTGGCTATATTGAAGCAACATCAGTCAGGAAGTTAAAGCTTGGTCGCAAATGAGTCTTCCAAATGAACAATGACACCAAGCATACTTCCAAAGTTGTGGTAGAATGGCTTAAGGACAACAAGGTCAAGGTATTGGAGTGGCCATCACAAAGCCCTGACCTCAATCCTATAGAAAATYTGTGGGCAAAACTGAAAAAGCGTGTGCGAGCAAGGAGGCCTACAAACCTAACTCAGTTACACCAGCTCTGTCAGGAGGAATGGGCCAAAACTCACCCAACTTATTGTGGGAAGCTTGTGGAAGTCTACCCGAAACATTTGGCCCAAGTTAAGCAATTTAAAGGCAATGCTACCAAATTCACTCAATTAGTATGTAAACGTCTGACCAACTGGGAATGTGATGAGAGAAATAAAACCAGAAAAATCTACTATTRTTCTGACATTTCACATTCTTAAAATAAAGTGGTGATCCTAACTGACCTAAGACAGGGAATTTTCACTAGGACTAAATGTCAGGAATTGTGAAAAACTGAGTTTAAATGTATTTGGCTAAGGTCTATGTGAAATGTAAACTTCCGACTTCAACTGTAAGTACTGTGATATCATATCCTGATATCCCTGGCAATTCCCAGCCCTAATGAACTATCAAATACCCTTTTCACATTATTGTGCCGACCCAAAATGCATTGGCTCAGCTTTTTATTTTTACATTGTCCTTTCTAGCATGGTTCCAGCAACTATGGTGGATAAGTAGGCCTAACCAGGCCAGCACAGCAGTACAATTCAGCTTGGCTCAGCTCAGTGTGAAAATAGTTAAAGATACTGATTGCTCAATACAAAGCCCACCCATATAGATTATCCCATGCAGATACATATTCCAAATCTAAACATATCTATCCAGTGTAGGCTATTTGGGGTTTATGAAAGTATGAGACCCACCACCATCAGCCTCCTATTTTAAGATGCTACCATTTTCCGCTCCCTTTACTCCCTTTCTTTCTATTCCATCCCCTCTCCTCATAAATTTGGTCCCTTTCCCTGACCTTTTTTCAGAGAGGAAACCTGAAACAACCTCCACTTTTACCTTCACATCTCCATTGGAACCCACCCATGTCTTGCCTCCACTTTCAACAAGAATTTCCATACCGTTTTTTGAACACTGATTAAAGGTGCAGGCCAATATTTCTCTCTAATTATAAACATCCGTTTACCGTTTACAAAAAGGACCATTATGCAAACCAACTCCTAGAGGTTAACCCCATGGTCCTGTCATCGTCCACTCTGGAAATGTCTGCAGAGGCACTTCGACTGAAGGCCAGATTCGGATGTGCCAGGGGGGCTTTTCACTGGGAAGTAGACCTGCATTTTTCAGTTTACTGCTCTTTTCTCCAGATCGCCATTCTTTCCCAGTAAAATGATCTCTCAGGGGTTGGTGGGGGGAGATGCAGGAATGAGGGCTTAAACGGCCCATGAAGTACCCCAAGGGCACAACACTACTGCTCTCTGAATAGCAGGTGGGAGCCTGGCGATGTGCTTTGACACTAAGGTGCGATATTACCCTTCCACTGGCCTTGTCGTTCGTCAGGATTTTATAGTCATTGTTCAACAGTGTAATAAGTCCACAATTAAGAACACCTTGTTTCACCCAGAATGTTACTGTATTTTGGCAATTTATAGGGTGGCCATTCTATGAGAAGTGATTGCTTCCTGAAAGGTCAACGACAGACAAGGGAGTCATGATTTGTCTGACACCGGGACCCTCAAAGGTGATACTTATTTGGTGAATTAAAGCTTCTTCGGTGGGAGAGTAGTTTCTACCTTCCTCTGTACTGGTAATGTGAATCACACAGACTTTTTACCCTGCAGTGGGCGGTATTACCATGTGCTTACCATCATCCTTACCATCATCCACATTCAGACTGATAAGACTTAAACGAAGCAAAGAGCCCCTTTCAGATATGCATAAGAGACTGACAGCATGCGACCAAAGCTGTGGTGATGGGACTGGAGTGACTTTACTCTGATATAGAAAAAGTGGTTACAATAGTGTCAACACACCTCAGTTTTTAAATCTCCACGATAAATACCCAGAGCTTATATCGACTGAAGGGAGAAATTGTCAGGATGTTGCCTCTTTCCCAAGCTCATTGAAATGGCATTAATATGATATTTTTGAGGTTACTAGGTAACATGTCAAAGTGAACGGTATGGGAAGGCATTGGGAAAAGCGACAGAGGGGAGCCATGTGGGAATTTAAAAGTCTTCACTTCTTGACCACTGACCATTAGGGACTCCTCCTCTCAGCTGACAGCGAGGGCGATGGGGTGGTGAAACAATTGAAGAGTGTGTGTGTGTCAAGCTCTGGCACAGAATTTTCTCTTACCAACAATGAAACAGGTCAATGGCAGATAGAAGCTCACCTGTCATGAGTTCGCATGAAGTCCCACGATTTCTTTGTCCCATTCTGTGAATGAAACAAAAACAGAAAACAACAAATGACATTCACATTCTGAAACCATTGTGCTAGGACCCACTGTCCTACACGTCGGTGGGCTCGGATGGATATCAAATCATCCGTGAACGCATATAAAAGGCTCTTTTGTAAATCCAGGTGTAGACTGAGGAAAGGAACTAAACAAATAAAAACAATGGCTTCACACAAGACATCGGCCTCCTCTTCAGTGCGTCAAACATAGCTACCACATCAATAAACACACTAGCCTACTCCCACAGAAAACATCTTGACGGACAAACAGAAACCAACATAGCACCTGCACCAAAAAAGTGCCTATTTACAAAGTCCTTTGGGCTATTGATGAGTCGACTTTGGCGATTGGCTATGCCAAGACTAATCAGAATGAATTTCCTCTTTTGCTATCAGTTTCTGGCTTGGACAGTGTTAAAGCTTGGCACTTGGGAGCCAGGTCCACCAACTGTAGAGCCAGGCCCAGCCAATCAGAATGAGTCTTTCCCCACAAAAAGCGCCTCCGCAGGTGAAAAAGCAGGATGTGGAGGTCCTGGGCTGGCATGCACGCAGTCGGGTGCACGCAGTCTGCAGTTGTGAAGCCGTTTGGACATACTGCCAAATTCTCTAAAACAACATTGCAGGCGGCTTATGGTAGAGAAATTAACATTCAATTCTCTGGACACCCTTCTGTTGGACATTCTTGCAGTAAGCATGCCAATTGCACACTCCCTCAAGACTTGAGTCATTAGTGGCATTGTGTTGCCTGACAAAATGGCACATTTTAGAGTGGCCTTTTACGGTCCCTAGTAGAAGGTGCACCCGTGTAATGATCATGTTCAATCAGCTTCTTGATAAGCCACACCTTTTAGGTGGATGGATTATCTTGACAAAGGATAAAATGCTCACTAACAGGGATGGCACAATTTGAGAGAAACACGTTTTGTGCGTATGGAACATTGTATTTCAGCTCATGAAACATGGGACCAGCACTTTACGTGTTGCATCTATATTTTTGTTCAGTGTGCATATTCTGCCATTGAGCTGAGAGAAAATGTTTTAAAGCAAATTTCTTGCAATTCTATGCATTTTGCCATGGCTAATGCTCTGTTATTTTGCTCAAACATAATAAATACTGCTAAATTAAATAGTTTTTGGAATTTTAAATTCTCCCCGTCTAGCTTTTATTTTGTTGATTGATAGTTGGCAAAGATGATATTATAAAACAAAATAGGTCCATTATCTATTCTACATACTTTATATCTGGTTTTAGTCCTTTTAAGTTTACACTGAAAGTGTTTTTTTTTCATCCCGAAAATGTATATATTTTTTTACACTGCTTGGACTTATGAAGCCTGAAAAAACACTTAGGTGGCTCGCCTAAGGATTTCAATCCCTGCCTCTCTCCGCTACAGTTATGTAAACCTCTACGACACACATACACACAGTCCCTTCTTAGGTAAATCTCTGGCATGTTTGATTACTTTGACGCCTGGGGATAGGAATTAAGCAGAGCAGAGCAGCACAAGATGGGGCATGTAGGAGAACACTACTATAATACTAGGCGGAAGGCATGAGTCTTGTATGTACATAAATGCTATTGTATAGCAACACACACCTAAAAACATACTGCAAAACATTGTCACCTAGCACCGGCTCACAATGAACTGTAGCCTACTATGTGAGCCGGCCAACAAAAGGGGCTTACTAGTGGGTGAGTAGGGAAATTAAAACGCCAGCGGAGGGAGGGCTGTGGGCCTTCACACCTGCAGACTGACAAAATGTCTGTCTGTGTATGTAATTTTTTGTCTCAATAGAAAAATGTATGACATACTGGCTCAGTGGCTTGCATCATGTCAAATTTCAAATATCTAAAATACTAATAGCAAGACATTGTAATATTGTGATGCTAGTTAAACTCCGCTGTGTAAGAATGGTAGACTGGATAAATAGGGGTTGGGTTGCACGATAAGCATTTTGCCCATATTTGGGCTTAGCAGATGCCCATCCTGCCACACCCATCTCAGACTGGACAGGCCCCAACAGAGAGTAGGAGGGTTGGAGGGAGGAAGAAACCCCTGTTAGCTCAGATGACAGGAGTTTACTAGAAAAACTGAAGTAAATGCCAAAGATGCCTCATGTGGGTGTATGCTGGCACTGGATTCAGAACCACCCAGGTTTTTTAAGGACTTTGCAGTGCCAGCACAGGGCAAAATTAAAGGCCACATTCCTTCCCTATGTTGACTCAGATGACAGGCCATCATGGACTTACCCAGCATCCAAGGGCTCCATGCTACTAGTCCTGCTGTTATATGGCGCTATGGCAACCTACTGGACACACTGCTTTTCCTACGCAAGATTGTTGTTTTATCTATATGATTCTGTTAGTTATTGATTATCCATCTACCCACACTCTTCTGCTATACAGGAAACAAGCCTATGGCTGGCTAGTCAACTCTTCTGCTCCCGAGKGGCGCAGCAGTCTAAGGCACTGCATTTCAGTGCTAGAGGCGTCACTACAGACCCTGGTTAGAGTCCAGGCTGTATCACACCTGGCTGTGATTGGGAGGCCGTCAATGTAAATAAGAATTTGTTCTTAACTGACTTGCCTATTTAAATAAAGTTACATAAAAAAAAATATGTAAAAACACTTTGGTGATGTTCATTTCATCACAGGTTATAAAAAAAATATATCCACAATTTTGATTTTGACAGGACAGGGCCTTTAATGCAAGTCGGGTAACTGACCATGCAATCTGATGGTTGGTTGGACGGATGGTCGATCCAGGCTGGTTTGGTCATTAGGTGATGATTACAGAAGTTAATTCTCGAGACAGAGACAGTTGACAGGCCATCGGCTCACTGAGCCAAACGAAGCTTTGCAATTTCAGAAACTTATCCCCATGTTATGGTTAAACAACTTCGGCATGACCTAACAAGTCCTTGGTCGTCAACATAAGAGGCTTGATCTGTTAATAAGAAGCTTGCATAATGGCCAATGTGCATCATTAACTGCTGGCTCTAGCGTAAAATGAGAGTGTGGAAAGTGAGTTTGCATACTGCTCCAGCAACCGAAGCGCAGCAAGAGAGGCCATCAAAGGTCATGTTTGCTTTAGGGCCCCTTCCGTCATCCCTGATAATGAGTATTTTGGCTCCAAAATGTGGCGGGAATTGCCGTTCGTGCCAGCGAGAAGCACGTCCAAGGGGTTATTACCCCAGAGAGCCAACAAATGGCTGAAGACAAACAAACAAAATCTTCTGGCCATCACAACCTTGCGGCGCATTCACAAACCGAGAACGTGTTAAGGTGAACTAGTTCCTAGCGAGGCGCGCTCAATGAGTGGTTCAACATCAGCCCTCACCTTTCTGAAAATAAAGTCCTAATCAATTTCATGAGGGAAATTAGAAAGCACATTATAGGCCTGTCTTAGATTATACAGTACCAGTCAAAAGTTTGAACACACCTACTCATTCAAGGGTTTCTTAATTTTGACTATTTTCTATCTTGTAGAATAATAGTGAAGACAACAAAACTATGAAAAAACACATATGGAATCATATAGTAACCAAAAAAGGTGTTAAACAAAACTAAATACAATTGAGATTCTTTAAAGTAGCCACCTTATGCCTTGATGACAGCTTTGCACACTCTTGGCAGTCTCTCAACCAGCTTCATGAGGAAGGAGTTCCCACATATGCTGAGCACTTGTTGGCTGCTTTTCCTTCACTCTGCAATCCAACTCATCCCAAACCAACTTAATTGGGTTGAGGTTGGGTGATTGTGAAGGCCCAGTCATCTGATGCACTCTATCACTCTCCTTGGTCAAATAGCTCTTACACAGCCTGGAGGTGTGTTTTGAGTCATTGTCCCATTGAAAAACAAATGATAGTCCCACTAAGCACAAACTAGATGGGATGGCGTATCGCTGCAGAATGCTGTGGTAGCCATGCTAGTTAAGTGTGCCTTGAATTCTAAATAAATCAGACCGTGTCACCAGCAAAGCACCCCCACATCACACCACCTCCTCTATGCTTCACTGTGGGAACTACACATGCGGAGATCATCCGTTCACCTACTCTGCGTGGTGTCCTTTAGTAGTGGTTTCTTTGCAGCAATTCGACCATGAAGGCCTGATTCACGCAGTCTCCTCTGAACAGTTGATGTTGCGATGTGTCTGTTACTTGAACTCTGTGAAGCATTTATTTGGGCTGCAATTTCTGAGGCTGGTAACTCTAATGAACTTATTCTCTACAGCAGAGGTAACTCAGGGTCTTCTTTTCCTGTGGTGGTCCTCGTGAGAGCCAGTTTCATCATAGCGCTTGAGGGTTTTTGTGACTGCACTTGAAGTAAACTTAAGTTCTTGGAATTTTCCGGACTGGCTTACCTTTGTCTCACAATAATGATGGACTGTCGTTTCTCTTCAGTTATTTTAGCTGTTCTTGCCATAATATGGACTTGGTCTTTTACCAAACAGGGCTATCTTCTGTATCCTACCCCTACCTTGTTACAACACAACTGATTGGCTCAAACACATTAAGAAGGAAAGAAAATTCCACAAAATTAACTTTCAACAAGGCACACCTGTTAATTGAGAATAAACACCTCAGTATCATACAATTGCATTTTTTACTTAAATTTAACTAGGCAAGTCAGTTAAGAACAAATTCTTATTTACAATGACGGCCTACCCCGGCCAAACCCGGATGATGCTGGGCCAATTGTGCGCCGCCCTATGGGACTCCCAATCACAGCCAGATGTGATGCAGCCTGGATTCAAACCAGGGACTGCAGTGACACCTCTTGCACGGAGATGCAGTGCCATAGACCGACCGCTGCGCCACTCGGAAGCCCCACAATGGACAAGTAAAGTAAACACAAAAGCCAAGCTGAAGCAAAGCGGTTGAGTCTTTTGGAAATGAATAATCAGTATAGTTGCCTAAGAAAGCCAGGCTATCAGGTGTGTGCACACCTCAAAGGAATCTACACATATTTGTGTAGGTGTGGAAATATATTTTCTCCTGTATGAGACTGGAAAGGGGGAAAGGTTCAAAAGGCACCATTTCACTACAAGCACGTGCTTGCGTGCATAGTTGTGGAGGTGGGCATGTTTAGATCTGCGGGCCTGTTTGGAAGTGAGAAACTGGGAAATTAAAATGGTGACTGCCCCACATAATGACCTGCCTCAGAGGTCATGGTACAAAGCATGATCCATCAAAGCACACTTTTCCAGCTTCTCTACCCAATACAACTGAGCAAATTATTGCATACGCATGTACAAACCAATTACAAAGAAGGGGAAGAATCAGGTTTCTGGAGCATCAATGTCAGACTTAGCTTTTACTGTAAATGACAGTAAATACCCCAGCCCAAATTCAAGGGTAAATGAGAGTGCCGCAGAGAAGCTACAAGTTCAAGCAGAACAGACATGCCAAACGCATGAAAAGCGATGACGAGCACTGAAAGTGAAAGCAGGGTAAATCCACCGCCTCTGTACATGCGCCCTGACATGCTTACGGGAAACGCAGGTATTGACACGAGTTCCCGATTCAGTGGAGGCATGTAATTACTGACACAAAATCCTGCAGTGTCAACTAACAGCGCGAGTGTCTGACACGCTTGCTGCGGTTCCTCCCTGGGGCCAAGCCAACTGCACCCTTCTCACTTTCCCTTGGCGAGAGCAAACTACTGATGAGGGAGCCAATGATAGAGCACCTGTCACCATTAAGGTTGAATACGCTTTGCACTTGGGGGCTTTGCAAACATAGTAGGTGGGTGATCACGCAACATTTTAGCATCATTTTTGTAGTATACATTTGATTATGATCTTTTAGTAGCCTCACGAGTCCAGGAAAGGAACGAGTCAACTCAAAAGATAGAGAGCTGCCAAAGTGTAGGAAACACCAGGTGAAGCTATTTTAGTACAAGGCATTATGCTTTAGAAATTCATCAACCATTGATGATGGGTAACACTGCAATGACAATGCCCCACTGATGCATCTTCAAAAGGCTTGTTCAAATCATGTAAAATGTGGGAATTAGGCTTGTTCTGTAAATGCCCTTTTATGGCAATGATGAAGGCAGCTTGTAGAAATGGGTTTTCTAAGCGACCCTCAGCAAAAGCTATCAAGGCACAGCCAAAGCAATCATCCCTGACCGTACACACTTCCAAGTGTTTGGTGCGCCACGTGCTGTTCCAACTCCTCTTGTCTCCTTCAGTGCCTCTCTGAGGGTTTTCTTTGGGGATGAGGGGACAGCTGGCAAGCTAAGAGGGGTGCGAAAGTGGCACTGTGGGAAGGGTCTTGGCTCAACTGCATGGGGCAACCAGTGGAAGTCGCACGGTGCTGGGAGGCAGGGGGAGGGTATCCGGGTATCAAAGAATGAGCCATGGTGACACAATGAGCTCTTTTGAGAGGCGCAATGGGCCTCTAGGAAGATCAAAGGCGACAGAGTCGAGACCTGTGTCAGCTCCAAGACAAATAGGCCAGGTCCATTGGGTGCCTCACACACACGACAGCCATGTGTTCGATTCAGTGTAGAAATTAGATACTGACTGTCTATTAATAAAAGTGCTTACCTTTGAAATATGTAAGCAGCATAAAAGCAATGAGCCTGTGTCTATACTGCAGTCAGAGTAACCCACCCTACTACAGATTCTAAATGTGCAGTATTGAGGACAACAAAATATAGCTTGGCCTACAGCAAAACTATCATTGTATTCAGAAACAAAAGAATACAGAGCAAGCTTCGTTTTCAGACAATCTTCACCTGCATCAACTCCACGTTCCCTCTTTTTATGACTGGTCTCAAGGTGAGGAACTGATGTTCCCCTATGAGGGACAACCTGTTTGGGGCCCGCCTGCCTGTCACCCCCCTCCTATGGTACCCTGTCACTACACCCAGATGGTGGCGGTCCCTCATTAACAGAGGCCACTTACTGGGGCAGCTTGAATAGCCCTTGGGGACCCCGAGAATCACCGGTGACACAGATTGCAATACAGATCACAGGGAAGAGGGGAGCGCAGGGAAGCTGCAGGAACCTTGAAGTTAATGTGGTCCCCCTGACTCAGGGCGCAATAAAGACAGATCCTCGTGTGAATGGGTATTAAAGGGAGGGGGAGCCTTGTTCTTTTAGGTGCTTAAAGTCTAATTACCATCGTTCCCCTAGTTTATAGTGCTTCGACCCCGGCAGCTGCCGAAAATTTCAATTGCTGTCACGCTGCCRGGTACAATGGCAGTCTTTAATTCCAACCATGTGCCATTCAATTTCCCAGGATTTAGGCCCCGCTCCTTGCCGGGCTCCCTGCGAGTGACAGTGGGTGTGTCATGTTTTGAAGCGCTTCTGACACCATTCATGTGTATTCTCATAGTGTGCATCAAGTTTCACACTGGCAAAGAGTGGCATGGTTCCTCACAACTTAATTGGGGATTCAAGCAAGAGGACACCGCAGCCCCTTGTGGCACTCAACCACAAGTAGCCTAACATGGGCAACAGCCTTAGTAACCATCTACATAAAAACTCCCTGCTTCTTATAAAGTCCAGCAAAATTAGAGATGACGACCTGAAAGAGGTTGTCACTTTGTGGAGTGACTACCTGAAAAACAAAAACAAAAAACATACTCCCCTCCGTATTCATTTGTACAGTGAAGCCCAAACTTTTTAATTTAGCTCTATACTCTTTTGGATTTGAGATCAAATGTTTTATGGAGGCGACAGTACAGAATGTCACCTTTAATTTCATACATATGTTTTATGTTTAAAAACTAAAGCACTTTATGTATCTAGTCCCCCCATCTGAAGGAATCATAAGTATTTGGACAAATTCCCTTGGTGTATTACATTCAGTCAAAAGTTTAGTATTCCTAGCACGCAATGCCTACATCAAGCTTGTGACTCTACAAACTTGATGGATGCATTTACAGTTTGTTTTGGTTGTGTTACAGATTACATTGTGCCAAATAGAATTTAATGGTAAATAATGTACTGTATAATTTGTCACTTTTATTGTAAATAAGAATAGAAAATGTTTCTGGAAAATAATATTTTTTATTTTATTTCACCTTTATTACTGGCCTACCAGGTAGGCCAGTTGAGAACAAGTTCTCATTTACAACTGCGACCTGGCCAAGATAAAGTGCGACAAAAACAGAGTTACACACGGAATAAACAAAAGTACCGTCAATAACACAATAGAAAAATATATGTTACAGTGTGTGCAAATGTAGTAAGATTAGGGAGGTAAGGCAAAAAAATAGGCCATAGTGGCGAAATAATTACAATTTAGCATTAACACTGGAGTGATAGATGTGTACAGATACTGGGGTGCAAAAGAGCAAATAATAATATGGGGATGAGGTAGTTGGGTAGTGCTATATACAGATGGCTGTATACAGGTACAGTGATCGGTAAGCTGCTCTGACAGCTGATGCTTAAAGTTAGAGAGTGAGATACAAGACTCCGGCTTCAGTGATTTTTTGCAATTCGTTCCAGTCATTGGCAGCAGAGAACTGGAAGKAAAGGCAGCAAAAGGAGGTGTTGGCTTTGGGGATGACCAGTGAAATATACCTGCTGGAGCGCATGCTACGGGTGGGTGCTGCTATGGTGAYCAGTGAGCTGAGATAAGGCGGGGCTTTACCAAGMAAARATTTATAGATGACCTGGAGCCAGTGGGTTTGGCGACGTATATGTAGCAAGGGCCAGCAAACGAGAGCATACAGGTTGCAGTTGTGGATAGTATATGGGGATTTGGTGACAAAACGCATGGCACTGTGATAGACTGCATCCAATTTGCTGAGTAGAGCGTTGGAGGCTATTTTGTAAATTACATCGCCGAAGTCAAGGATCGGTAGGATAATCAGTTTTACGAGGGTATGTTTGGCAGCATGAGTGAAGGAYGCTTTGAGAAATAGGAAGCCRATTTTAGATTTAATTTTGGATTGGAGATACTTAATGTGAGTCTGGAAGGAGAGTTCACAGTCTAACCAGACACCTAGGTATTTGCAGTTGTCCACATATTCTAAGTCAGAACCGTCCAGAGTAGTGATACTAGGCGGGCGGGCAGCAATCGGTTGAAGAGCATGCATTTAGTTTTACTAGCATTTAAGAGCAGTTGGAGGCCACGGAAAGAGTGTTGTAAGCATTGAAGCTCGTTTGGAGGTTTGTTAACACAGTGTCCAAGGAAGGGCCAGATGTATACAAAATGGTGTCATCTGCGTAGAGGTGGATCAGAGAATCACCAGCAGCAAGAACGACGACATTGATATATTCAGAGAAAAGAGTTGGCCCGAGAACTGAACCCTGTGGCACCCCCATTGAGACGGCCAGAGGTCCAGATAACAAGCCCTCCGATTTGACAAACTGAACTCGCTGAGAAGTAGTTGGTGAACCAGGTGGTGAACCAGGTGAGGCAGTCACTTGAGAAACCAAGGCTATTGAGTCTGCCAATAAGAATGTGGTGATTGACAGAGTCGAAAGCCTTGGCCAGGTCGATAAAAATGGCTGCACAGTACTGTCTTTCATCTATGGCAGTTATGATATCGTTTAGGACCTTGAGCGGCTGAGGTGCACCCATGGCCAGCTCGGAAACCAGATTGCATAGCGGAGAAGGTACGGTGGGATTCGAAATGGTAGGTGATCTGTTTGTTGACTTGGCTTTCGAAGACTTTAGAAAGGCAGGGCAGGATGGATATAGGTCTGTAACAGTTTGGGTCTAGAGTGTCTCCCCCTTTGAAGATGGGATGACCGCAGCAGCTTTCCAATCTTTGGGGATATCAGACGATACGAAACAGAGGTTACGAAACAGAGGTTGAACAGGCTAGCAATAGGGGTTGCAATAATTTTAGAAAGAGAGGGTCCAGATTGTCTAGCACAGCTGATTTGTAGGGATCCAGATTTTGCAACTCTTTCAGCACATCAGCTATCTGGATTTTTGTGAAGGAGAAGCAGGGGGGGCTGGGCAAGTTGCTGCGGGGGATGCAGAGCCGTTGGCCAGGGTAGGGGTAGCCAGGTGGAAAGCGATTATCGTAGATTTAATCGGTGGTGACCGTGTTTCCTAGCCTCAGAGCAGTGGGCAGTTGGGAGGAGGTGCTCTTATTCTCCAAGGACTTTATGGTGTCCCAAAACTTTTTGGAATTAGTGCTACAGGACACAAATTTATTTTTGAAAAAGCTAGCCTTCGCTTTTCCTAACTGACTGTGTATATTGGTTCCTGACGTCCCTGAAAAGTTGCATATCGCGGGGGCTCTTCGATGCTAATGCAGTAAGCCACAGRATGTTTTTGTGCTGGTCAAAGGCAGTGAAATCTGGAGTGAACCAAGGGCTAGATATGTTCTTAGTTCAAAGTTTTTTGAATGGGGCATGCTTATTTAAGATGAGGAAAGCACTGTTGAAGAACAGACCAGGCATCCTCTACTGACGAGATGAGGTCAATATCCTTCCAGAATACCAGGGCCAGGTCGATTAGAAAGGCCTGCTCGCTGAAGTGTTTTAGGGAGCATTTGACAGTGATGAGGGGAGGTCGTTTGACCGCGGGCCCATTACGGACACAGGCAATGAGGCAGTGATCGCTGAGATCCTGGTTGAAGACAGCAGAGGTGTATTTAGAGGGCAAGTTGGTCAGGATGATATCTAAGAGGGTGCCCATGTTTACGGATTTAGGGTTGTACCTGGTAGGTTCCTTGATAATTTGTGTGAAATTGAGGGCATCTAGCTTAGATTGTAGGATGACCGGGGTGCTAAGCATATCCCAGTTTAGGTCACCTAACAGTACGAACTCTGAAGCTAGATGGGGGGCAATTAATTCACATATGGTGTCCAGGGCACAGCTGGGGTCTATAACACACGGCAACAGTGAGAGACTTATTTCTGGAAAGGTGGATTTTTAAAAGTAGAAGCTCGAACTGTTTGGGCACAGACCTGGATAGTATGACAGAACTCTGCAGTAGATTGCAACTCCGCCTCCTTTGGCAGTTCTATCCTGACAGAAAATGTTGTATTTGGGGATGGAAATTTCTGAAAGTTTGGTGGCCTTCCTAAGCCAGGATTCAGACACGGCTAGGATATCAGGGTTGGCGGAGTGTGCCAAAGAAGTGAATAAAACATTTAGGGAGGAGGCTTCTGATGTTAACATGCATGAAACCAAGGCTTTTACAGTTACAGAAGTCAACAAATGAGAGCACCTGGGGAATAGGTGTAATGCTGGGGGCTACAGGGCCTGGGTTAACCTCTACATTACCAGAGAAACAGAGGAGGAGTAGGATAAGGGTAGAGCTAAAGGCTATAAGAACTGGTCGTCTAGTGCGTTGGGAACTGAGAATAAAAGGAGCAGATTTCTGGGGGTGGTAGAATAGATTCAGGGCATAATGTACAGACAAGGGTATGGTAGGATGTGAGTACAGTGGGGGTAAACATAGGCATTCAGTGACAATGAGAGAACTTGCATCTCTGGAGACACCAGTTAAGCCAGGTGAGGTCTCCCCAATATATTGTCACCTTTATCGTAAATACGAATAGAATATGTTTCTGAACAGTTGTGCATTAATGTGGATGATACCATGGTTACGGATAATCATGAATGCATCGTGAATAATAATGAGATAAAAAAAAACACAAATATCATACCAACAATGCTAACCTCCCCTGTTATTGGTAATGGTGAGAGGTTAGCATGATCTTCGTGCATCTGTAACTTTCTCATCATTATTCAAGATTAATTTATGATTATCTGTAATCATGGTAGCATCCACATTAATGTGTTCAGAAACATATTCTACTCGTATTCATGATAAAGGTGAGAATATTATTTACCATAAATGTATATATTGGGCACAATATAATCCAAAACACAACCAAAATAGACTACAAATGCATCCAACAAGTCACTAGCTTTATGTAGTCATTGATTGCATGCTATGAACATGGGACTAAATACCAAACTTTKGCCTAAATGTATTTGTCAAAATACTTCTGACACCTTCAAATACGGATACAAAGTTAATAAACAGTAAAACAGATATGTATGAAAATACTTTCAAATAAAAAGGTGACATTCTGTACTTTCGCCCCATAAAACATTTGAACTCAAATCCAAAATGCTGTAGTACAAAGCCAAATTAAAAGTTCTAGCTTTACTGTCCAAATAAATACATAGGGGAATGTACATTTAAGCCTAGGCTATATGAAATAACCGAAGATTAGGCTACCCAAGTAAAACATTTTAATAGGTTCTGGAAATACAGCCTACACACTGCATTTTTGGGCCTGATGAGAATATAAACTCTGTGGATTGTCGAAATCTCTCGGTGTGCATTGCAATATTGGGAATTTTGCGATAATGATAATACACATTAAACTGGGTGGGTCGAGGCCTGAATGTTGATTAGCTGAAGGGCGTGGAATATTAGACCGTATACCAGAGGGTATGACAAAACATTTATTTTTAATGTTCTAATTATGTTGGTAACCAGTTTATAATAGCAATAAGGCACCTCTGGAGTTTGTGGTATATTGGCCATATACCACACGTCCTCATGCCTTATTGCTTGAATATAAAATCATCCAGCCAGTCCCTTTAGTTCTGATGGCACACAGGGCATAATATAATAGGGACTACTTTATTAAAGAATTCAGATTGCCATGGTTAATTGGAACACAATGAACAATTAAGCACAGTAGTGCCACCTGACAAGAGACGAGAGGGGGTTTCTCAAATAGTCCACGGAGACAATCGGCTGCTTTGTGACGAAGAACTAAGGCGGCGACAAAACAAGCCATAAACACTAATTAAGGAGAGAGCCTCTTAGATTTGTCATTAGCTTCCTTTTTTTGTGAGGGAGAGGGGGAAGAGGGAAGGGAGTAAAACAGAATAAGTGTTTGTGTGTGTATGTTACAGGGGGGAGGCATGGAGGGAAGGATGCAGATGCACTGTGGAGAGAGGGAAGCCTGGGAAGAGATGCCAGCTCCTTTCAATTGAAAGGGGTCCCCCCCCTTCGCGCTCCAGAAGACAGAGCTAGGATGAAAGAAACAAGAAAACAGAGGGAGCCTTCCATCCTCTTTTGTCTTCCATCTGCTGTCTTTTGCAACAGTAGGCCTAGCTCCCAAAAATTACCCCCCTGGTCATTCTCTATGCCCTACTTCAGCCTCTTAAGGGGACCTGAGGATAAGACTACCCCAGGAGAGTTCAACCTCACACCACCACTGCTGGGCCTACCTTCAAACCTTCAATTACTCACCCAACAGGGTCCTCAATTACACAGCTGCTTGATGGGGACAGTCAGAACAAAAGCTTATCTCCTTTCCCACTGGAACAATGTGATGCATTATAAAACAAGTTCTGAGAAATCTGCAATCTGATTGGATGGAATTGGGTTCTAAGCCTTTAACAATTCCCCGTTATCTGCACTGTCTGAAGTAGCCTAATGACTCGCTGAATTAGTATGTTACGTCAAAATATCAATACACCAACTCCAAGCCTTGACCCCCAAAAAAACCTGACAATTTCTTTCGCCTCAGATCTGTAACCAGTAGTAACTACAAACGTCAACGAAGGTCATCATAAAAGAAATCTAATCTAACGTTCCCATCCTCCTCCCCCCCAAATAACAGTGCGCTGAGGTGGCATTGCTAGCCAGCGTCAGGTTTGGAGATCTCAGCCGTTTAAAAAAAAAAAACTAAAAAATAATTCACGATAGCTAGCTGTACTCGGAGCTTACCGGTATGCAGCTGGTTAGCTAGCTATGATTACACCATGGTCATGTATGTGACAAATAACCATCTAACTAGTGACTAGTTATTGTTCAATGGGGCTTTCTCCATTCTGATTGTTTTATACTGTTCAATCAAACGTTAATCTCATTTGCGATCATTTCCACACTGTCACATAGGGCTGGACAATATGGACAAAAAAATCTAGACCTTATTTTAACCAAATATTGCAAATTACTTATCATTTAGATCTAAACACGTAGGTGAACTGTTGGAATCATGGAAATAGAATGATTATTCTAATTCTATAGTTAGTGTTGTTTGACATGACAACTAATGAAAAGGCCAGGAAGGCTTTCATAGAATTAGGAATTAGAACACTAATAGGATCTCTATGGAGGCATTATTGTGACAAAGTAGTAACCAAAGTGTTGGTGAGCATTTCCCAGGGGAGTGGGACCCTATAGTCTTTGGCTACATTATAAATGTTCTCTCTTACTTCATGTATCTAATATATTCATGCTTATTCATCTCTGATTTAGAAGACACTGTTGTACTAAAAACATGCTGATTTAAGCCTACACCAGCACTGGTGCGCTAACTCAGTACATTTATTAGCTAGCTAGCGATTAACATTAGCAGCTTACACAATTTATTTTAGCCACAACTTGATAAGAAAAGAAACTAGCTGTTTGCAGACAGTAAGATACAAAATCTAAGTGTTAATATAGCTTGTGGATTTATATTAAAAAGCAAGGTGGAAAGCAACATCATTGACATGAACATATTGTTGTATCTGCTGCATTGACCATGCAGAGTGAAGAGTGAACGGTCTGCAATTGATCTTGTGGTCGAGCAATAACAACTGCGCTGCGCTCATTGAGTGACGGGGCCGGGGTTTGGTGAGGAGGGAGAGAGACGACTCAAGTAGACTATAAAAACGGAGGGGCGTATCACATTTAAGAAACCAAACATTGAAACACTGCTATAGAAGCTACAGTAAAAACCCAACCGGTCCATGCATCAAAACCWGTATATAGTAAAATACGGTATACAGCCCAGCCCTACTTTTTGGTGGTCTGAGCATCATTGTTTACTGGAACAATCCAGTCTCGCAGGGAAGTGCTAGACAGGATGTAGACACAATGCCCCCAAATGGCGGGCGCAGGAGGAAAAATGGCCCGTCGTCAGCAACATGTCTCCGTCGTACAGTGAGAAAATGTTCCTGCACTGCAGCCTCGTCACCCCTGCAGACAGGTCCTACAGTATGGGAGGCGGCGAGAGCTGGCCTGAGTGTGTGTGGGTGCGTGTGTGAATGGGTGCAACAGTGCTTCACAATGTTGGGAAACATTCATGCTGAACAAAAACATTAAAACGCAACATGGTCCCATGTTTCATGAGCGGAAATAAATGATCCCAGAAATGCTCCATACGCACAAAAAGCTTATTTCTCTAAAATGTTGCTCTATTTTGTTTACATCCCTTTTAGTGAGCATTTCTCCTTCGCCAAGACAATCCATCCACCTGACATGCGTGGCATATCAATAAGCTGATTAAACAGTATGATCATTACACAAGTGCACCTTCTGCTGGGGACAATAAAAGGCCACTAAAATGTGCAGTTCTGTCACTCAACACAATGCCACAAGTTGAGGGACACATGTACGCAATCAAGGGTTTTTCTTTATTTTACCATTTTCTACATTGTAGAATAATAGAAGACATCAAAACTATGAAATAACACATATGGAATCATGTAGTAACCAAAAAAAGTGTTAAATAAAAATATACTTTATATTTGAGAATCTTCTTACAAGTAGCCACCCTTTGCTTTAACAGCTTTGCACACTCTTGGCATTCTCTCAACCAGCTTCACCTGGAATGCATTTCCATTAACAGGTGCGCCTTGTTAAAAGTTAATTTGTGGAGTTTCTTTCCTTCTTAATGCATTTGAGCCAATCAGTTGTGTTGTGACAAGGCAGGGGTGGTATACAGAAAACAGCCCTATTTAGTGAAAGACCAAGTCGATATTATGTCAAGAGCAGCTCAAATAAGCAAAGAGAAATGACAATCCATCATCACTTTAAGACATCAGTCAGTCAATCCAGAACATTTCAAGAACTTTGAAAGTTTCTTCAAGTGCAGTCGCACAAAAACTATCAAGCGCTACCCTCTTAGACCCAGAGTTACCTCTGCTGCAGAGGATAAGTTCATTAGAGTTACCAGCCTAGGAGAGTTGAAATAACATACATCAACATCTGGGTGAATCAGGCCTTCATGGTTGAATTGCTGCAAAGAAACCACTACTAAAGTACACCAATGAGAAGAAGAGAAGTGCTTTGTCCAAGAAACATGAGCAATGAAAAGACCSGTGGAAATCTGTCCTTTGGTCAGAATTTTTGGTTCCAACTGCCGTGTCTTTTTGAGAGGCAGAGTAGGTGAACGGATGGTCTCCGCATGTGTAGTTCCCACCGTGAAGCATGGAGGTGGTGGTGTGATGATGTGGGGGTGCTTTGCTGGTGACACTGTCAGTGATGTATTTAGAATTCAAGGCACACTTAACCAGCATGGCTACCACAGAATTCTGCAGTGATATGCCATCCTATCTGGTTTGCGCTTAGGACAATGACCCAACACACCTCCAGGCTGCGTATGGGCTATTTGACCAAGGAGAGTGATGAAGTGCCGCATCAGATGACCTGGCCTCCACAATCCCCCAACCTCAACCAAATTGAGATGGTTTGGGATGAGTCGGTCCGCAGAGTGAAGGAAAAGCAGCCAACAAGTGCACAGCATATGTAGGAACTCCTTCAAAAGCATTCCAGGASAAGCTGGTTGAGAGAGTGCCAAGAGTGTGCAAAGCTGTCATCAAGCATATTTGAAKAATATCAAATATAAAATATATTTAGATTTGTTTAACAGTTTTTTGGTCACTACATGATTCCATGTGTTATTTCATAGTTTTGTTGTCTTCACTATTATAGAAAAGGGTACAAATAAAGAAAAACCCTTGAATGAGTACCGGTAGGTGTTCTAAAACTTTTGACCGGTAGAGCGCGTATGWAATAAATATATATATATTATATATTATATATATTATATATTATATATATTATATATATATATAAAATTATCAGGGACCCAAGGGGATCAATGCACGCACATACACACACATTGACAGGGTCAGAGGTCAACCCTACGGACCACCTGTCTATCAGAGAGGAACCCTCCTGTGCAAACTTAACGAGGCCCACTGCCAGCCACGATGCAGTCTGGTAGTAGCACCCCAGGACTGCACTGGGGCTTACTCTCACCCCATTTCCTCCAACTTCTCCAGTCTCCACATGGTCTTAAAGGCCCAATGCAGCTGTTGTTATATCAATATCAAATAATTTCTGGGTAACAGTTAAGTGCCTTACTGCAATAGATTTTCAATAAAATGGGCAAAAAAGTGGAGAGGGGAAAACTGAAGGTTTGGAACTCTTTGTTATTGGTCTATTAGCGAATTTACCGCAAGGTGATGTAACCATGGAAAGAAAACTTCCGCCCATGCAAACCTACTGATTAGAAGGTCCTGTGTAGTTTGTATTTTTAACCAGCAACTATCAGAAAATAACACTAATCAAATTTTTGGGTTTCATCTGTTGACTGCACTGGGCCTTTAACCATAAGCTACCTCTAATGAGCTCATTGGCAGACGAACGGTGTGGGAAAGAAAGCATTTCATGGGAAGCGCCACCTTATCTCGCTCATTGAGCCCCCATGCATTCATCACCTCCCGCCTGCCACATCTGCCTCCCCTCCCCGCAAATCCCATTTCCTGGGCGTCTATTGAGCGTGCTCAGTGGTGAGGGTCGCCACACGTTTTCCCATGGCCTTCTCACCCCTGTGCCTACCGCCCCAGCCCTCCCCCAGATGAAAAAACACACACTACCCCCACTCACCATTGTCAGTGCCTCAACTGTTGTGCTTCCCCATACACTGCTGGATGCACACTGCGGTCCGCTCACCGGCCTTGCCTTAATCCAGCCCCCCACCCTATTTTCCACACACACACACATACTTGACATCCTAAATTCCAACACACACACAATCTTGAGAGCCTAAACCCCTTTGATAACCCCACTCCACAACACACACCCTTGCTCAGCTTTGATACCACCCCCCCACTCCCCCCAAGAACACCACTGCTGAAGCAGTAGCTGGTTCAGCCTAATCGCTGGGATATGTCGCCTCACGAGACGTAGGTAGTGTCTAACAGCTCCGAACGACCTAACCCACTGGCCGAGCCTCAGAGCTGTGGCCTGGGTTTCATTATTCCACTGGTTGCCTAATTAATGGAGTCTTAATCCGGCAGGCCCAACAGTGCCGGCGACTGATGATCAGGCTACCTGTGCCGAGATGGGCAGGGCGCACTGCATGTGTGAGAGAGTGAGGTGGAGAAGGAAAAAGTAAAAGAAATAGGGAGAGAGGGTGTCACCATGAATATGTTTAGAATTCAGGATGGCACAAAGGCAGCTTAAATTTAGACACGTCTTTCACCTTGCTACTGTAAGCAATTCTAACCAAGCATTTAAGCCTATTTTTGTTGCTAAACTAAACATTGATCCAAGATTGCTGCATTCTTACTCCAAAAAAATGTCATACAAAGAGACACAGAATTCCTAAAATGGGTCAGAATCTATACAATTTTACCATATCAACAATGTAGCACGTTCCATTTCACATTGTCCATTCTGTAGACCTAGAATAAGTTTTGTACTCCATCACATTGATATAAACATAGTTAGGTTACCCTTTCAATATTTCTATCCAAGAGTTTCGGCACAACACTTCTAAAGTCTCAAGGACCAGGTCAGTGAGGACTAAGCTCTACATGCTTTCCACATGTTTCTCAACTGCCTAAATGGCACCCAGAAATAGCAGGAGGATGTTGGTKTACTCTAACAAGGAAACTAGCAAGTCATCCTGGATTCCAGCATCTGTACGGCTTGGTAACGCTTCCTCACTGCGAAATYCAGCAAAAWTCTTAGAGCGCGGAATTGGATCACGGAAAGCACCTGATGATGATGCTACCTGACAGGGGACACACAAGGGGGCAGAGGACCTATCTAGGAGGGCTCCTGAAGAGAGAGGCTGCCTACAGGTGGTGAGGAGTGTGAGTGTGGGCAGGAAGGCGGGGTGGTGGAGGCTTCTCAGTGGCAGTGCCAGCAAAGAGTGGGTGGCAGAGCGCTGTGACTCAGTGCTGCGGCTGTGGCTGCTGCTATTGAGACTTAGACTCCTTGGAAGGAAGGAAGCTGGAGAGAAATTGATAAGGGCCCCCTTGAAGCTTTGGTGCCGACTGCCAACAAAAGGAGTAAAACCCCATAGGCCTACATGACCACTCTCTAGGTAAGCCTCGCGTCCCACCAAGGCCAYATAGCCGTCACACTAGCAGCAGTGTGAAGCACACCGCATCCGTGCATACACACACACACTCCAAAAAAACATGATTTTTGGTTCTTTCAAAATGTGATCAATGGAAGGAGGATTATTGACATATATCTCAAAGCAAAATTGAGAAAAAAAATATTGAAAAATGTGGGCCTTACCCAGGCCTCCATGTTTCATCTGTAGGTGCTCTACAGCAACAACAAAAAATGGTCATATGAAGCTTTGCCGCTTGCTCTGTAATATGAGTAGCAGGCCTATTTCGTTAAAAAAATACAAAATAGAGATATTGTTGAACATAATGTGCTAGTTCCAAAGTTATGATGACATTTGCAGTGAATGGGAAAACGGATCATAGTGATTGATCACTACTTGGAAATAACCAGTTTTTGGATGGACATTAAATAGTGGAAGTCCKCAATGGCAAAGTAGTCAACTGGGTAGGACATCCTATGGGTTAAGGAAAGCTCACACAATGCCATCCAGGTCATCAGGAGGGATCAGCCAATGAATTATACTCATGCGCCAACATTCCACAAGCTCAGTTGGCAGTGGCAATATGCACCCTTTCAGTTTGTTTACCAACACAAAGTAGAAGGGGWAAAATGTACTACTTCAAAATGGAGATGACCTCAATGGCGCTGCCCATGCCCTCAGACGCCATAATAGAGAGTACCACAGCATTAGTCATAATGCCCTTGAAACCTAGCGGTCCAACAAGGAAATTCTTTCCACCATTTTTCCCATAAGGGATTTTAGAAATACATAAAATATTTATWTAACTAGGCAAGTTAGTTAAGAACAAATTCTTATTAACAATGTCAACCTACCAAAAGGGAAAAGGGATTAAAAATAAATACAATATAAAATATAGGACAAAAACACACACCACGACAAGTGACAACACTACATAAAGAGACCTAAAACAACATAGCAAGGAAGCAACACATGACAACACAGCATGGTAGCAACACAGCATTACAAAATGGTAGCAGCACAACATGGTACAAACGTTATTGGGGACAGACAACAGCGCAAAGTAGATACTGACAGTTGTGGCTGCTTTGTGTGATGTAAGAGTGTCCATGATTGAGTCTTTGAATGAAGAGATTTAGATAATACTGTCCAGTTTGAGTGTTTGTTGCAGCTCGTTCCAGTCGCTAGCTGCAGCGAACTGAAGACGAGTGACCCAAGGATGTGTGTGCTTTGGGGACCTTTAACAGAATGTGATTGGCAGAACGGTGTTGTATGCGGAGGATGAGGGCTGCCGTAGATATCGCAGATAGTGGGGAAGTGAGGCCTAAGAGGGTTTTATAAATAAGCATCAACCAGTGGGTCTTGCGACAGGTAAACAGAGATGACGAATTTACAGAGGAATATAGAGTGCACTGATGTGTCCTATAAGGAGCATTGGTGGCAAATCTGATGGCCGAATGGTAAAAAACATCTAGTCGCTCAAGAGCACCCTTACCTGCCGATCTATAAATCACGTCTCCATAATCTAGCATGGGTAGGATGGTCATCTAAATCAGGGTTAGTTTGGCAGCTGGGAGGAGAGAGGAGCGATTACGATAGAGGAAACCAAGTCTAGATTTAACTTTACCCTGCAGCTTTGATATGTGATGAGAGAAGGACAGTGTACCGTCTAGCCACACTCCCAAGAACTTGTATGAGGTGACTACCTCAAGCACTAAACCCTCAGAGGTGGTAATCACACCTGTGGGAAGAGGGGCATTTTCTTACCAAACCACATGACCTTTGTTTTGGAGGTGTTCAAAACAAGGTTGAGGGCAGAGAAAGCTTGTTGGACACTAAGAAAGCTTTGTTCTAGAGCGTTGAACACAAAATCCGGGAAGGGGCCAACTATTATCTGCATATAAATGGATGAGAGAGAGCTTACTACTRCCTGAGCTATGTTGTTGATTTAAATTGAGAAGAGTGAGGGGCCTAGGATCGAGCCTTGGGGTACTCCCTTGGTGACAGGCAGTGGCTGAGACAGCAGATTTTCTGACATTATACACTGCACTCTTAGAGAGGTAGTTAGCAAACGAGGCCAAAGACCCATCAGAGACACCAATACTCCTTAGCAAGGCTATATACAGTAGCGAGGCTATAATACAGGCACCGGTCAATAGGGCTAATTGAGGTAGTATGTACATGAATGTGTAGTTAAAGTGACTATGCATATATAATAAACAGAGATTAGCAGCAGCGTAAGAGAGGGGTTGGGGGGGACGACRACAATGAAAATAATCCGGGTAGCCATTTGATTAGGTGTTCAGTAGTCTTATGACCTGGAGGTAAAAGCTGTTGAGAAGCCTTTTGGTCCTAGACTTGACGCTCCGGTACCGCCTGCCATGCGGTAGCAGAGAGAACAATCTATGACTGGGGAGGATGGGGTCTTTGACAATTTTTAGGGCCTTCCTCTGACACMGCCTGGTGAAGAGGTCCTGGATGGCAGGCAGCTTAGCCCCAGTGATGTACTGGGCCGTACGCACTACCCTCTGTAGTGCCTTGAGGTCGGAGGCCGAGCAGTTGCCGTACCAGGCAGTGATGCAATCAGTCAGGAAGCTCTCGATGTTGCAGCTGTAGAACCTTATGAGGATCTGAGGACCAATGCCAAATCTTTTTAGTTTCTTGAGGGGGAACAGGCTTTGTTGTGCCCTCTTCACAACTGCCTTGGTGTGTTTGAACCATTCTAGTTTGTTGGTGATGTGGACACCAACAGACTTGAAGCTCTCAACTAGAGGTCGACCGATTAATCGGAATGGCCGATTAATTAGGGCCCATTTCAAGTTTTCATAACAATCGGAAATCGGTATTTTTGGACAGTTTTTTTTTTACACCTTTATTTAACTAGGCAAGTCAGTTAAGAACACATTCTTATTTTCAATGACGGCCTAGGAACGGTGGGTTAACTGCCTTGTTCAGGGGCAGAACGACAGATTTTTACCTTGTCAGCTCGGGGATTCAATCTTGCAACCTTACAGTTAACTAGTCCAATGCTCTAACCACCTGCCTTACATTGCACTCCACGAGGAGCCTGCCTGTTACGTGAATGCAGTAAGAAGCCAAGGTAAGTTGCTAGCTAGCATTAAACTTATCTTATAAAAAACAATCAATCAATCATAATCACTAGTTAACTACACATAACTACACATGGTTGATGATATTACTAGTTTATCTAGCGTGTCCTGCGTTGCATATAATCGATGCGGTGCGCATTCGCGAAAAAGGACTGTCGCTGCTCCAACGTGTACCTAACCATAAACATCAATGCCTTTCTTAAAATCAATACAGAGAAGTATATATTTTTAAATCTGCATATTTAGCTAAAAGAAATCCAGGTTAGCAGGCAATATTAACCAGGTGAAATTGTGTCACTTCTCTTGCGTTCATTGCACGCAGAGTCRGGGTATATGCAACAGTTTGGGCCACCTGGCTCGTTGCTAACTAATTTGCCAGAATTTTACGCAATTATGACATAACATTGAAGGTTGTGCAATGTAACAGGAATATTTAGACTTATGGATGCCACCCGCTAGATAAAATACGGAACGGTTCCGTATTTCACTGAAAGAATAAACGTTTTGTTTTCGAGATGATAGTTTGGACCATATTAATGACCTAAGGCTCGTATTTCTGTGTGTTATTATGTTATAATTAAGTCTATGATTTGATAGAGCAGTCTGCCTGAGCGATGGTAGGCACCAGCAGGCTCGTAAGCATTCATTCAAACAGCACTTTCGTGCGTTTTGCCAGCAGCTCTTCGCAATGCTTCAAGCATTGCGCTGTTTATGACTTCAAGCCTATCAACTTCCGAGATTAGGCTGGTGTAACCGATGTGAAATGGCTAGCTAGTTAGCGGGGTGCGAGCTAATAGCGTTTCAAACGTCACTCGCTCTGAGACTTGGAGTAGTTGTTCCCCTTGCTCTGCATGGGTAACGCTGCTTCGAGGGTGGCTGTTGTCGATGTGTTCCTGGTTCGAGCCCAGGTAGGAGCGAGGAGAGGGACGGAAGCTATACTGTTACTGGCAATACTAAAGTGCCTATAAGAACATCCAATAGTCAAAGGTATATGAAATACAAAATCGTAGAGAGAGAAATAGTCCTATAATTCCTATAATAACTACAACCTAAAACTTCTTACCTGGGAATATTAAAGACTCATGTTAAAAGGAACCACCAGCTCTCATATGTTCTCATGTTCTGAGCAAGGAACTTAAACGTTAGCTTTCTTACATGGCACATATTGCACTTTTAATTTCTTCAACACTTTGTTTTTGCATTATTTTAACCAAATTGAACATGTTTCATTATTTATTTAAGGCTAAATTGATTTTATTGATGTATTATATTAAGTTCAAATAAGTGTTCATTCAGTATTGTTGTAATTGTCATTATTACAAATAAAAAAAAATATATATATTTTTTTTTAATTATTATTATTTTCTTTTTTATCGGCATCGGCTTTTTTGGTCCTCCAATAATCGGTATCGGCGTTGAAAAATAATAATCGGTCGACCTCTTGTATGCGTGTGCCGACACTTTCTCCAAATGGAATTCTCGAACCAGGGTTTGAACCTGTTTTTAATTCTCAATTTGTTTATCGGGGTGTGTTTGTTAACAATACCACAGAAAATATCAAAAAAGAAAGTCCAAGCATCTCCGACAGAGGGGATCAAGCAGATTCTATACCAATTTACAGAGGCCAGGTCATGAAGGAAGGCTTGCTCATTAAAGTTTTTTTAGCAAGCGTCTATGACAAATCAGGAAAGGTCATGTCACTGAGCAGCCATTACGAATTAAAGGACGTAGAATTGAATCCAAAGCGATTCAACTGCGACATGAAGCATGAAAGAAGTATTCCTTTGTCAAATCTTAACCAAAAGCATCTGCCACTAATTAGGCTAATACAAAGAATACAGATCCCATTACAATTATTAGTTTGATTACAACTAAAACATGTCATACAGTAGTTTTTGTATTTTTGTCATGATTTTAGGTTGATCCCTTCCATTCTGTAGTGTTTGATGCATTCTGAGAAATGTATTTTGTTTCATATTTAACATGTAAGTGAATTATACATTTTAAACCTACAAAGGGATCTTAGAAAATGTCCGGAGAACTGTAATTATAAAAAAATCCCTTTAAGGCTTGCTTTAAAAAAAAAAGTTTTTAAATATCTGAACAGCTCTGAGATTGTGAGGAAGGGAGTTCCAAAGGCGTGGTGCATTAAAAAAAAAAWACTACTCAAATGACACCCATTTTTGCTTTGTAGCACCTTCAGATGAAACATGATGGAGTCTTACAGGCCCAGTGCAGTCAAAATTCAAGTTTTYCTGTGTTTTGTATAACAGATGATTTTTTGATCAGTGTTATTTCCTGATAGTTGCTGGTTGAAAATACAATCTACACAGGACTTCTAATCAGCAGGTTTGCATGGGYGGGAGTTTCGGCTTTCAATGGTGACAACACCATGTGGTAAATTGKTTAATAGACCAATCGCAAAGGGAGTTAAAAACCTCTCTGCAAATAACCATTAGTTCAGTTTGACCCTCCCCACTCAGACCACTCCCAGACAGTCCTAGAAAAATTCTTGCTTGAGAAAGTTTGTTTTTTTTAAAGCAATTTTTGCCCATTTTAATGGAACAATTACAGTAGCTAGGTTTCCATCCAATTGGCGACAAATCCAAAAATCCAGTAAGAAAATATGCAGTTTCCCACCAGTGGTGTGTTTCCACCAAACTGAGTTGTTCAGTGCATGATGATATAGTGCACAAAAATGTACTTTTTCGTTTAAGTTTTCATGTACAAAAAAAAATCTGAAGTTCAATGCGTTTCCTTAGCATGGCCTATTGATTAACGAGACACGATGTCTTATTATTTTGTGTTATAATTTTCCTTTAAAACATATAATTATAATTGTTTTACATTGTTGTGTGAAATGGGCCACTAGGCTATAAATAGGAGCTAAGTGCAATGGTCAGGTAAATTTGAGGAAGACGTCAGCTTGACRTCGAAAAGTCAGTCACCTGTTCGCATCCTGTACAATGGGTAGTGCTTAACCCTAGGCTGGCAACAGATACATTTAAGTTATTTCAATTTATTTCAATTGGTCTTTCTCTATTTGGATTGTTTTATACTTTTCAATTCAAGTTCAACCAAAAAAAGATGTCTGCGTTTTCATCAATTTTTGAAATTGTTGCACTCATTTGAGATAATGTACACACTGCCATGTAGGGCTGCACAATATGGGCAAACAATCTAGGCCTAATTTTTAACCAAATATTGCAATTGCAATTTGACTTGCACTTTAGAGCAAAACACTTGGTTGAACTGTTGGAATCATGGAAATATAAYTATTGTTCTAATTCTATAGTTGCCAGAGAAGTCATTGTGACAGTAGGAACTAAGTGTTTCCTAGGGGACCTTATAATCTGGCTACATTGAATGTTTTCTCTTAGCTACTTCATGTAGCCAACATATAATTTTTTCCACTATTCCTCTTTGATTTAGAAGATACTGTTGCACAAACATGCTGATTTAAGTCTACACMATCACTGGTTTTATCAGACTGTATAGCTAAATACATTTGCTCTGACTCAGTACATGTACTAGCTAGCGATTAGCATTAGCAGCTAATAATTAGCAGCTAACAAGATTTAGGCCCAATTTTCTAATTAAAGACAAACTAGATATTTGYAGATGTAAGAAACACAAAACTAAGTGCAATTGTAGAACACTAGTGGATTTATATTAATAAGCAAAGTGAAAACGGCATCGTTGTCACCAACATTGCGGCATATGCTGCATTGACCATGCAGACTGAATGCAAGTGCGTCTCGGTCAAGGAACAACAAATGCACTCCTTGAGTGACAGGGGGCGGGGCTAGGTCTGTGTGGAAAGCTGCATGAGAGAGAGAGCGGTTAGAGATCACTCAAGTAGCGAAGTAAACTAAAAATGGACATTACACAAGGCTTATCACATTTAACAAACCAAACATTCAAATACCATTATAGAAGGTAAAACCCAAACTGGTCCGTGCATCAATACCTGTATATCTAAATACAGTATACACCCAGCCCTATAAAAATGCCAACTTTGATTAATTATTTCCCAATTAGGCTTATAGATATAAATGGCAAATATATTCTGGGGTCACGTTAGAGTTCAGAAATCTGCATTTTCAAAACACTTACCATAAAAAAAACAGTTTAAAAAAAAAACCCATTTCACCTGAGTTTTATATTGAAAGTCAACAGTTATATTTTTTTTACTTCAATATAGTGGTCAGGGGGGGTGCAACTATAGTTTTCCTTCACAAAAAAATACATTAGTGAAACACATACAGCAGAAAATAGCTTAATTTTCATCAGATGACAACAGAAGTGCAACGCTATTTGGCTAGCCACTTAAGGACGCATCTCTTTGTCCAAATAGCAGATTGCACCCACTCGTAAACTACTAAATAATATGCCATGGCCATGACCCCTGACCTGGCCCCAACTCTCACCCTTGACCCCATAGCCAAAGGGAACATTTGTTTAGTGGGAACAATGGCACTCCAGCAGCAATCAAGCTCCAGAACACGTGAATTAATGGAGGGGACTTTGATTTCGATCATCCTTGAGATATCACTACAACTTGATTGAAGTCCACCTGTGTCCAATTCAGTTGTTTGGAAATGATTTAGAAAGAAACACCTGTCTATATAAAAGGTCCCACAGTTGACAGTGCGTGTCAAAGCAGAAACTACACTATTAAGTTCAAGGAACTGTCCATAGATCTCCGAGATATAATGTATATCTCATCTCAATTCTATCTGGGGAAGGGTAAAAAACTATTTTTACAGTGTTTCTCCAAGAGCACAGTGGTCTCCATCATTGGGAAATTGAAAAAAATATGGAACTACCCAGACTTTGCCTAGAGCTGGCCATCTGACCAAACTGAGTAACCGGSGGTGACCAAGAACTCAATGACAGAACTCATTGGCTGAGATGGGAGAACCTGCCAGAAGGTCAACAGTCTCTATAGCACTTCACCAATCTGGCCTTTCTGGGAGTGGCCAGACAAAAACCACTCCTGAGAAAAAAAAAGGTACATGACAGCACAGCTGGAGTTTGCAAAAATGGCACTTRAAAGACTCAGAGAATAAGGCAAAATATTCTGTGGTCTGATGAGTAGGCTTGGGCGACATACCGTACGCCAGCTTATTTCGAAATACCGACGGTATGATTTTCAATACCGTTTAAAAATATATATTATTTTGTGCAGTGCTACGCCACTGCTTATAACTATACATTAAGTATAAGTATAAGAAATCTAAGATATGTCAAATAAATGATAATCCAGTTTAGGGCTCCAGCTAGGCATTTGGTTAGCTAACTTGTTGGCTAAGGGGCTAGATGGCAAGATCAAGCTTTTTGGTTACAGCAGAGACATTAAATCCCCTCCTGGATCAAGATCCCTGTTGTCTAAATTGTTTTGTGCGTAAAACAATTATATAAAAATATTTAATAGCAGCCCTTGTGCGCACATTCGTCAATACAATATACCCTGGTGTGGTACAGAAACTGTATGAAAATCTGGATACTGTCCAACTCAATTGATTTCACTCTTTGGCCTGAATGCAAAGCACTTTTGTCTGGAGACAGACAGGTGGTGAGCTGTGCCTGGTTAACACCATCCCTACCATAAAGCATGGTGGTGGCAGCATTATGCTATGGGGATGCGTTTCAGTGGCAGCGACTGGGAGACTGGTAAAGATAGAGGGAACAATAAATGGAGCYAAATACAGGCAAATCCTTGATGAGAACCTCCTTCAGAGTGCAAACGCCTGATTTACATTCCAACAGGACAATGAGTATGGTTACATGCACACACTAATGCGATTATTGTGAATAGTCAGATTAATAACAGTTCAGGCCTAATAATCCTGTTTACATGCACACATTTGAAAATCAGGCTACCTGATGGCACTGATAACTGCTGAAAATCGGCATTCAAAATAAATGTTCTACCACAGCGACCATGTTATTTTTGGGAAGCATATTTGTTCGGACATATACAGTTTGTATGTGAAAACTATTTCTAAGAGGCATAGATTCAGTTGTTTCCGAACTCTCACGTCACTCACACTAAAGAGGGAGGYTTGCTCAGCTGGTGCTAGAACATGCAGATCAAATTAAGGTGCTTACATGTCCAAATAATTTGAAAGATTTGAAAACAGGTGTTTTAAATCTGTATGCTTACTTTAATCTTACATGATTAAGATAAGCAGACAGGTGTTTACATGACTATTGCATAATCTGCCAACATTACAGCATTACGACCAGGAATACGACATTCCCGAAGCGGATGCTTTGTTCGCACCACCCAGGGGAATTGAACTGATTCCAGAGGCAGACCCAAAACAACACCGGCGGAGAAGAGGGATTCGGAGCGGTCTTCTGGTCAGACTTAGGAGGCGCGCACACCACCCACCGCTTCCAAATATATTACTTGCTAAATGTTCAGTCCCTGAATAACAAAGTTGACGAGATCAGGGCAATGGTTTCTTTCCAGAGAGACGTCAGGGATTGTTACATACTCTGTTTCACGGAAAGATGGCTCACTCGGGATATACTGTCGGAGTCGGTCCAGCCATCTGGTTCTCAATTCATCGTGCCAACAGGAATAAACATCTCTCCGGGAAGAAGGGCGGGGGTGTATGTTTCATTATTCACGACTCATGGTGTAATTGTAATTAGAGGTTGACTGATTATKATTTTTCAACACCGATACCGATTATTGGAGGACCAAAAAAAGCAGATGCCGATTTTTACACACACACACACATATATTTGTAATAATGACAATTACAACAATAATTAATGCACAATGAACACTTATTTTAAAATAATACATCAAATCTATTTAGTCTCAAACAAATAATGAAACATGTTCAATTTGGTTTAAATAATGCAAAAACAGTGTTGGAGATGTAAAACTGCAATATGTGCCATGTAAAAAAGCTAACGTTTAAGTTCCTTGCTCAGAACATATGAAAGCTGGTGGTTCAATATTCCCAGTTATTCAATATTCCCCGTTAAGAAGTTTTTGGTTGTAGTTATTATAGGAATTATGACACGTCGACTATTTCTCTCCATACCATTTGCATTTCATATACCTTTGACTATTGGATGTTCTTATAGGCACTTTAGTATTGCCAGCCTTTATAGAACGGGTGGCAACCCTAAGTCTAAATATTGCTGTTACATTGCACAACCTTCAATGTTATGTCATAATTACGTAAAATTCTGGCAAATTAGCTCACAACGAGCCAGGCGGTCCAAACTGTTGCATATACCCAGACTCTGCATGCACTGAACGCAAGAGAAGTGACACAATTTCCCTAGTTAATATTGCCTGCTAACATGAATTTCTTTTAACTAAATATGCAGGTTTAAAAAATATACTTCTGTGTATAGATTTTAAGAACAGGCATTGATGTTTATGGTTAGGTACATTTTTCACGAATGCACTATTGTTAAATCATCATCACCCGTTTGGCGAAGTAGGCTGTGATTCGATGATAAATTAACAGTCACCGCATTGATTATTTGCAACGCAGGACAAGCTAGTTAACCTAGTAACATCATCAACCATGTGTAGTTAAATTCAATGTTCTAAACAAACTTTGCAGTTGCAGCCAAGGCTTATTTCCATGTAAAAATCCCCATGAGCACTAACATGTGAAGTTTATAGGAGCACATCAAATTGTGTTAAATTAATCTTTAGGAAATTTGTGGCCAGTTCACAAAAATGGTTCGCTCCTACAGAAAGTGAGTCACATGGCAGTGGCTTGCTATATAAAGCAGGTAGACAGGCATCAAGGCATTAATTTACTGTTCGATTGAACATTGGGCAAAACGAGTGGGCAAAGCGAGTGACCTAAGTGACTGAGGGTGTTATGATCGTCGGTGCCAGTCACGCCGGTTCCAGCATCTCAGAAATGGCCGGCCTCCTGTGCATTTCACGCACCGAGAATGGCGCGACAAACAAAAAACATCCAGTCAGCAGCAGCCCAACAGTGGTGTGCAGAACGGCATCTCAGAACGCACAACTTGTTGGTCCTTGTCACGGATGGGCTATTGCAGCAGATGACCATACCGGGTTCCACTCATATCAGCTAAAAACAAGAAGAAGTGTCTCCAGTGGGCACGCGATCACCAACACTGGACAATTGAGGAGTGGAAAAACATTGCCTGCTCCAAGAAATCCCGGTTCCTGTTGCGTCATGCTGATGGCAGTCAGGATTTGGCGTAAGAGGCATGAGTTCATGACCCCATCCTGCCTGATGTCAACGGTACAGGCTGGCGGCGGTGTAATGGTGTGTGATATGTTTTCCTGGCACACGTTAGGTTCTTGGATACCAATTCAGTAATGTTTGAAGCCACACCTCGTAAAATCCACGCCCTGAAGAATTCAGGCTGTTCTGGAGGTACCGACCTGGTACTAGATTGGTGTACCTAAAACCGGCCACTGAGTGTATATAAATGTTTCAACCATTTTACATCCTAAAAATGAGCAACAAACAAAGCCTTTGATTTCTGGTCAAATGGATGGAAAAGGGGTCTTAGAAAAAAGTTAAGGAATTAGAAACACTTCAAGTAAAGACCCCTGCCAACTAATATGAATATTCATATTTAGCTTTGCAGAAATGTTTTGCTTTGTGTACGTTTAAGAAATATAGCCTAGTGTCTTGCCATTGTTACCAAAAACCCACATATCTTTAAGACACTATATTTTCTAAATGTTGTTCACAGAAGTAACAAGTTAGACCTACCAATCAGTTATAGGCCTTGTGTTTTTACTGATAATTTGGTTTGGGTCACCAGCTACTGTCTTCCCTTCCACTGGCATAGTGTTATGTTCAGCTCATTTGCTTTCTGCTGTGTGGTGGCAAAAGTTCTCTCCCATGAGCCCCCTCTTTCCATTTACTGTAGCCAGCCCCCTCACCCACTAAGCATCGACAATCACTGGACGTCCATGGATGTTGAAAAGTAGGCCTATTTGAAATTTGGTCAGTCCAAATTTTTACCAATCATGGACGTCTCTTTCACAAGTTAAGACAGGACAGTGGAGCACAGTATAGAAAAGTAGAGATATGTCCGTACAACACTGTAGAGTTCAGTACAGTAGAGCACACTAGACTACAGCGTTATTGAATGTATTGTACTTTACAGGACTATACTGTGCTGTCCAAATTTGTGAAACATAGAAGTCCATGATTGGTACATATTTGGTACATATTTGGTCCGGTTCAACAAAATGTGCTATTGTTCGGGGCGGAGCTCATTAAAATAATAGCCCGTGTGTAGAATAATACCCAACATGCATTTTTCTACCTTTGCGTACCTAGTAAGGATGCATCACCATGAAGAGAATTACAATAATTCTGCATTTTTGTATAGTACAGATCAGGGACCCATGATGTCATTCTGTTACCTGGTGTTAATCCACTTAACTTACTGTAGTTCAATAACCAAAATAGATTTTCTTCAAACTCAAGGTGTAATATTTCACATTAAATGTATCCTAGCTGACACCCCGTTCTTTCTACAGACATCTTTGAATCTTAATTTTGAGTTTTGGAAAACGTGGTCACAAAAAACTGAGGGAGATTTTACCGTTGTCATTCTGTTACCAAAAATGTGTTAAATCCAAATATATTTTATAATTTGAGATTCTCCAAAGTAGCCACCCTTTGCCTTGACAGCTTTTCACAATCTTGGCATTCTCTCAACCAGCTTCATGAGGTAGTCATCTGGAATGCATTTCAATTAACAGGTGTGCCTTAACTGTTAATTTGTGGAATTTCTTTCCTTCTTAATGCGTTTGAGCCAACCAGTTGTGTTGTGATATGGTAGAGGTTGTATATAGAAGTTAGCCCTATTTGGTAAAAGACCAAGTCCACATTATGGCAAGAACTGCTAAAGTAAGCTAAGAGAAACGACAGTCCATCTTTACTTCATGACATGAAGGTCAGTCAATCAGGAACAGTTTTGCAGTCGCAAAAACCATCAAGCACTATGATGAAACTGGCTCTAAATGGGGACTGCCACAGGAAAGAAAGACCAAGAGTTACCTCTGCTGCAGAGGATACGTTCATTAAAGTTTCCAGCCTCAGAAATCGGCAATTAACTGCACCTCAGATTGCAGCCCCAAAGAGTTCAAGTAACAGATACATCTCAACATCAACTGTTCAGAAGAGACTGCGTGAACCAGGCCTTCATGGTTGAATTGCTGCAAAGAAACCACTACTAAAGGACACTAATAAGACTTGCTTTGACCAAGAAACACAAGCAATGGACATTAGACTGGTGGAAATCTGTCCTTTGGTCTGATGAGTACAAATGTTTGATTTGGCCATGGCGGCGAGGTAAATACAATATAGCAAGTAAAACATTGGAATGGTAGATTTGCAGTGGCAGAATGTGCAAAGTAGAAATAATGGGGTGCAAAGGAGCAAAATAAATAAATACAGTAGGGGAAGAGGTAGTTGTTTGGGCTAAATTATAGATGGGCTATGTACAGCTGCAGTAATCTGTGAGCTGCTCTGACAGCTGGTGCTTAAAGCTAGTGAGGGAGATAAGTGTTTCCAGTTTCAGAGATTTTTGTAGTTTGTTCCAGTCATTGGCAGCAGAGAACTGGAGAAGGAGGAATTGGCTTTGGGGGTGACCAGTGAGATATACCTGCTGGGCACATGCTACAGGTGGGTGCTGCTATGGTGACCAGCGAGCTGAGATAAGGGGGGACTTTACCTAGCAGGGTCTTGTAGATGACCTGGAGCACACTATTGATTGGACTCGTAACAATACGTGTGATGACCACAAAGTCTAAAGCCCATGTGAAGAACAAGGAAAAGCACCATGTTAGCCAGAGCATGCCTCTTGAAAACGACCATTACTAGTGCAAGCGCATCAGCAGATTCAAGACGAGAATTTATTCAGGACTTTGTGTCTGTGCGCGCCGAGTCTGACATCCCCTTAGAAAAACTAAAGAAAGCTACGGACGTTTCTAGTGAAGCATTGCAAACAGGATGGAGCGTTGCCTGAAAATGAGAGCAGCCGCCATCAAACTCACCTGTCCCGTGTGTTCGACTAACATGACTGCCGTTCTACAAAAGATCCGTGGGAAGAAGTTTGTGGTGGTTGTTGACGAGACAGATGCAAGGGATTGCAGAATTCTAAACATCATCATTGGCGAGTTAATTTAAGAGCCTATTAATATACCATTGCAATAGCCTACATTTATATTCTGAAATGTGAATTGTCCGCATGCAAATTGTGATATTCCAAACGATGAGCTATCGTGGTGAAATATAGCGATGCATAATGTCAGCAGCTGTCTGCCTCTCCATCTAGCTAACTATCGCTGTACCTGTATTGTGTTTACACTTGAAATGTAAATAACACTTGTCGCAATATTATTTTAGGTTAATACATAATTAAAATGTCCTTATCTTTCATTGTAGGTGATGAAAACCAGTACTTTCTGGTGGATGTCATTGTCATGGACAGATGCAACTACTCAACGTTTTCCCAAGCTATACTAGCCTCCCTCCACAGCAACCATCTGAACCTGAATGATGCCTGTGCAGTGGTCACAGATAATGCCTCCTACTGCCTGAAGACATACAAGGAGGATCTGAAAGGAGTGATACCCAAGTGTCCATGTAACCCGTCTCTGCCATGTCAATCTGCTGGGTGAGAAATGGCAGCAATACAAATACTTCTCTGAAGTTGCATCACTTGTGACATGGATGAGATCTGTCTTCTTCAAGAAGCGTGCCAGAAGGAGAAGATGGGTGAGCTTCCTCATTATGAACGAGTTTGTGCAGACCAAGGCTCCTCCTGAAGCAGTGATCTCCAGATGGAATAGCTGGTTTGAGGCAGTGAAGTACCATGTAGGGCATGTTCATCTGTACAGAGTTTTTGTTGGCAGAAAAGTAATCATCCCAGGCAGTCACTAACATCTTCAGCCAGCTGGAAACAGAGAAGGTTGCTGCATCGTTGCATTACTTTTTCCCCCCATTTAAATTGAAATACTTAGAACTCTTTATTGAAGCACTCGCCTTGATAAAAAWAAAAAAAWTGTGCAATGTGCTGCATCATTACAAAYGTACCTGTTATATCTTATTAAATTGTTGACGTTAATTCATTCACATTATTAGACACTCTTTCTGATAATTTTTTTTAKCGTAAACCGTAAAAATACAAAATTCAGGAAAATTCAAACGAAAAACATTTATTTGGGAAGGGGGAAAAAATCAAATGGCTTTCATAGGGCCCTACGTACAGTTGAAGTCGGAAGTTTACATACACTTAGGTTGGAGTCATTAAAACTCGTTTTTCAACCACTCCACAAATTTCTTGTGTTAACAAACTGTAGCTTTTGCAAGTCTGTTAGGACATCTACTTTGCGCATGACGCAAGTAATTTTTCCAACAGTTGTTTATAGACTGATTATTTCACTGTATCACAATTCCACATACACTAAGTTGACTGTGCCTTTCAACAGCTTGGAAAATTCCAGAAAATGATGTCATAGCTTTAGAAGCTTCTAATAAGCTAATTGACATAATTTGAGTAAATTGAAGGTGTACCTGTGGATGTCTTTCAAGGCCTACCTTCAAACTCAGTGCCTCTTTGCTTGACATCATGGGAAAATCAAAAGAAATCAGCCAAGATCTCAGAAATAAATGGTAGACCTCCACAAGTCTGGTTCATCCTTGGGAGCAATTTCCAAACGCCTGAAGGTACCACATTCATCTGTACAAACAATAGTACGCAAGTATAAACACCATGGGACCACAGAGCCATCATCCCGCTCAGGAGGGAGACGCGTTCTGTCTCCTAGAGATTAACGTACTTTGGTGCGAAAAGTGCAAATCAATCCCAGAACAACAGCAAAGGACCTTGTGAAGATGCTGGAGGAAACAGGTACAAAAGTATCTGTATCCACAGTAAAACGAGTCCTATATAGACATAACCTGAAAGGCCGCTCGGCAAGGAAGAAGCCACTGCTCCAAAACCGCCACAAAAAAAACGGTTTGCAACTGCACATGGGGACAAAGATCGTACTTTTTGGAGAAATGTCCTCTGGTCTGATGAAACAAAAATAGAACTGTTTAGACATAACGACCATTGTTATGTTTGGAGGAAAAAGGGGCTTGCAAGCTGAAGAACATCATCCCAACCGTGAAGCACGGGGGTGGCAGCATCATATTGTGGGGGTGCTTTGCTGCAGGAGGGACTGGTGCACTTCACAAAATAGATGGCATGATGAGGATGGAAAATTATGTGGATATATTGAAGCAGCATCTCAAGACATCAGTCAGGAAGTTAAAGCTTGGTCACAAATGGGTTTTCCAAATGGACAATGACCCCAAGCATACTTCCAAAGTTGCGGCAAAATGGCTAAAGGACAACAAAGTCAAGGTATTGGAGTGGCCATCACAAAGCCCTGACCTCAATCTCATAGAACAATTGTGGGCTGTCCTGAAAAAGCGTGAGCGAGCAAGTAGGCCTACAACCCTGACTCAGTTACTCTAGCTCTGTCAGGAGGAATGGACCAAAATTCACCAAACTTATAGTGGGAAGCTTGTGGAAGGCTACCCGAATCATTTGACCCAAGTTAAACCATTTAAAGGCAATGCTACCAAATACACTCAATTAGTATGTAAACTTCTGACCCACTGGGAATGTGATGAAAGAAATAAAAGCTGAAATAAATAATGTCAGGAAATGTGAAAAACTGAGTTGAAATGTATTTGGCTAAGGTGTATGTAAACCTCCGACTTCAACTGTATATGGATGACTTATAAGCCAGGCACATTTAACAGTTTGGATATTGAGTATAGACGGAATTATGTTGGGGTTTCCTCTCCTCAATTTTCTTTGACAATTAGGCTAAGGAAAGGGCTGTTTCCTCATCTCTGCTGCTGCCTCTGCCGCATCGTTCTCAATACCAATACGCTGATTAACTTTACTATTATTCACATAGCAACATAGGGAAAGGCGCCAATTCTACGGTGCACTTTAGATCATGTTTCAGAACCGCGGACTGTGACCGTATCCAACCCGGGAGAAAGCACATTTGTTATAAAATAACACTAGATGTATTAGTGTTGCACCATTGTATTACATAATATAACCATATTCAAATTTCAGTTTCACGTCTTAGAGTGGACTGTGCCATCCCTGTGGCCTCCGCAATGGATTAGTCCACTGAGACAGGGGCGAAACAGACAGGTGTCTTGTGCACCATAAAAACATATATTTTTTATATGCGACTGCTCAACTAAAGAAATCTTGGGTCGACCAAAAGCCTATGGACCAAACAATCGACCAGTCAACTAAATGGGGTCAGCCCTAGTGTCATGGGGTCAGCCCTAAATGTCATGCTGAATATATGTTCATGTCATTATCACCAATCAACTGCAATACACAAAAACAATGAATTTAGATGCTAACTAGCTACAGTAACCATAACAGAGTTACTGTATTTAGTTAGTATGCTAGCTAGCCAGCCCGACAGCTACATCCAAAATAATAGTGCTTGTAACAATAACAGCCGAGCTTCGTCTTATCGACTGTGTTAAACAGTCCAAACAACATGTAGGCCTGTTATAAGAACAACATTTATTATGAAATGTACAGGCAAATCATTATGGAATCCTGGTCTCTCAGCCTGTATCTTTGGTGCAACTTTAGCAATGCTAGCTAGCTAAGTAGCTAAACCTRCTGCATCTGAAATAAAGCGTTCCCCGATAACAGAAATATAAAGCCTCAGCGACTGTCCATGCAACCATCCAACACTGGAGGCCTATTGGAACTAAAAAAAAGTATGATGTTTACAAGTAATTCAATACGGAAATATAGGCTATTTGGAAAAGGCACAATAGCTGGTGGGAGTGGTTTAGCTGAATAGAATCATGAGTTTGAACATATTTCATAATAACAACCCAAATGTTAAAAGTGGGCAGAATTGTTCTTTAAGGTACTTTGCATTGGGCAACTACTGCACCTTGTCAACAAGGACCTCAAATACTAATCTGCACTATACTGTATTCAGTGTTTCCCCTATATTTCCACTGTAATCAGCATATACTGTTCAGATATTGTAATTCAGTATGATGTCTATGTCTGTATTTTGTTTGTAAACTCAGCAAAAAAGAAACTTCCCATTTTCAGGACCCTGTCTTTCAAAGAGGATTCGTAAAGATCCAAATAATTTCACAGATCTTCATTGTAAAGGGTTTAAACACTGTTTCCCATGCTTGTTCAATGAACCATAAACAATTACTGAACAATGCACCTGTGGAACGGTCGTTAAGACACTAACAGCTTACGCAGACGGTAGGCAAATAAGGTCAAAGTTCTGAAAACTTAGGACACTAAAGAGGCCTTTCTACTGACTCTGAAAAACACCAAAAGAAAGATGCCCAGGGTCCCTGCTCATCTGCGTGAATGTGCCTTAGGCATGCTGCAAGGAGGCATGAGGACTGCAGATGTGGCCAGGGCAATAAATTGCAAAGTGCGGACTGTGAGATGCCTAAGACAGCACTACAGGGAGACAGGATGGTCAGCTGATCGTACTCGCAGTGGCAGACCATGCGTAATAACACCTGCACAGGATCGGTACATCGAACATCACACCTGCGGGACAGATACAGGATGACAACAACAACTGCCTGAGTTACACCAGGAACGCACAATCCCTCCATCAGTGCTCAGACTGTCCGCAATAGGCTGAGAGAGGCTGGACTGAGGGCTTGAAGGCCTGTTTTAAGGCAGGTCCTCACCAGACATCACCGGCAACAATGTCGCCTATGGGCACAAACCTACCGTCGCTGGACCAGACAGGACTGGCAAAAAGTGCTCTTCACTGACGAGTCGTGGTTTTGTCTCACCAGGGGTGATGGTCGGATTCGCATTTATCATCGAAGGAATGAGCGTTACACCGAGGCCTGTACTCTGGAGCGGGATCGATTTGGAGGCGGAGGGTCCGTCATGGTCTGGGGCGGTGGGTCACAGCATCATCGGACTGAGCTTGTTGTCATTGCAGGCAATCTCAACGCTGAGCGTTACAGGGAAGACCTCCCTCATGTGGTACCCTTCCTGCAGGCTCATCCTGACATGACCCTCCAGCATAACAATGCCACCAGCCATACTGCTCGTTCTGTGCGTGACTTTCTGCAAGACAGGAATGTCAGTGTCCTGCCATGGCCAGCGAAGAGCCCGGATCTCAATCCCATTGACCATGTCTGGGATGTTGGATCGGAGGGTGAGGATTAGGGCCATTCTCACCAGAAATGTTCGGGAACTCGCAGGTGCCTTGGTGGAAGAGTGGGGTAACATCTCACAGCAAGAACTGGCAAATCTGGTGCAGTCCATGAGGAGGAGATGCACTGCAGTACTTAATGCAGCTGGTGGCCACACCAGATACTGACTGTTACTTTTGATGTTGACCCCCCTTTGTTCAATTTCTGTTAGTCACATGTCTGTGGAACTTGTTCAGTTTATGTCTCAGTTGTTGAATCTTATGTTCATACAAATATTTACACAAGTTTGCTGAAAATAAAACGCAGTTGACAGTGAGAGGACGTTTCTTTTTTTGCTGAGTTTATATTGTCTATTGCATGCTGGCAGCACATTCTCACTAGGGAAAATTCTGGGTATGTGTAAATGTACTTGGCAGAATGAAGGTGATTCTGATCTCAGAAAAGGTTGAGTGAATGTGATGAAACATTGCCCACCCCAAAGGTAATCACTGCTAAAGAAATCACAGCAGAAAAATGTAGCATTCCTAGAAAGGTCAAAGTAGAGGCTAGAGGCCAGACACTGTAATCCTACATGTCATTGACTTGAGTATAGCTTTCAATTCAGTGTTAACTGCCTAGCAAAGAATGGCAACCATGCAAAATCTGGTTCCAATAGGGTTATTATAAGTAACTAAATATGCATAATTGCCTGTGACCAGAACTATAGCCTAATCAATGAACACAGTCAACCACAAAGATACAGTCATCTTGAACATCACATGGTCGTTTAAGTGTAGCCAATCAATCTTCCAAACGATGTAGCTAGCTACCCAAATAGTGCAGTTACTAGTGGAATCAATATACCCTAACATGCATTTTAATACACGAGGGAATTTAGCTAACTACAGTAGCTACATAGGTAGCTGCCCTTTAGATTTAATATTTAGGGAGATCAACATTTGAACATCATTTGTGGGCAATAAAATACTGGTGGGTTCGATTCATAAAAGTGGACTTGTGGGTTTCCTGGTTATATCCAAATCAATCACTGGAAGTCGAATATGTTTGCATGCTCAGCATAGCACCCAAATGCTGCATAAACATCCGACCTCAGTCCCACAACAAGCTAGCTAGTTGACTAGCCAGGCTAGCCATCTCTCCGTTTGACACATCTCAAGGTCTTGCCCAACTAGCACCAGAGCTACTGTGCCACTCAACCTACAACAACCATCACCAACAGGGGAAATGCAGATATTGTAGTGGTCAGGTTGTAAATTTCCAGCAAGCTAGCCAGCTAGCTAACTAGCCTGATGTAAAGCATGTGCTCGACATGAGACAGCAACTGATATGTTAGCTAACTACTATACTTGCTTGAATATTTACATTTCATGCAATTGATTTGAGTAAATATTTGGTGGCAGTGGTGATGCAGAGTTAATAAAGACGTTAAGTCGATAAGTATGGTCATTTAAATATGGTGTGCCATCTTTTTATGAAGGTTACGACGTTGATGCTGCACAATAAGGCAAATGCAAAATGAATGGGGGTTGGGCAACTAGCAATAAAAATACATGGTGTCCGCAATTCATGCTGGATGATATAACGCGAGTGGGCTATTTGGACTCACCTGGCTATAGTGCACCCTGAATGGTTTTAGATAATTGGAGTTGGTGCACGGAACGACCTGGATATCATTTATCTGCTCCATAGTTCAGACTGCTAGCTGCCCACCGGTGTTTCTCACCACAACAGAAAGCACAAACCGCAGGTCGTAGTGGAGAATGAGACAAATGCCTACGGATGCCTAGTAAGGACAAAATACWATTTTTTTACATAAATAATTTTTTWAAAGTCGCATAACAGGTTAATGAAAACTCATTGGATGATGATGAATATTGCATAAACCAAAGTAATAAAAATAAATATAATAATTTATGACAAGTGAGTGGGATTAAAACGATATGCAGTGCTTCATATAGTATAATAGAAATTAACCTATAGGTAGAGGCACAGTGGTGTCTCTACCTATTGTTGGCTGGTGTCCCTTTCCCGCCGACAGAAGTTCTTCGCGCACTTTGCATGCAGAATGTTTGCCGCGCGCGCCTGGCAAGTGCAAGTGTCCTCAACACGTGCAGCTATACCGCAACTTTCCCGCCGTGAGCGAAGGATTATAGATTAATTTCACTTGACTCACCTCCACCTCCGCTTTATGTCTGAAATCATCTCATAGGAATTTGTAGAGAACTTCGAAAGCTGTTCAATTTAAGTCACGGGTAGCACACCTGGCTACCGCTGCTTGATTGCACAGCGTTTAACCTCTTGGCTGTGGCAGCTATCAATGGTTATGTTATTTGGCATGGTCTAAAGTGTAGGAGGCTTTGTTTCCCCATAGAGACATTTTGCCCAGGGGAATTTTTATTCAATTGCTACAGTAGCCTAACAAGTAATAGAAAACAAACCAGACTGATGCACAAATCTGTCCCATCCAAACAGAATTAAGATAGTGACTTAATGGAGGTGCTTAGCCTGGGCCCAGGCCCATGGGGTGCCCAAGAGACAGTAAAAAAAGTATATATATTAGGGAAATATATACTGCATATATTATATATACAGTATATATTATATATGTAGTATATATTGTATATTTTTTCACTGCAACCATCAACCACAGGAAGAGTGTAGACAGCCTGCTGCTGCAGCTCTGCTAATCTTCAGACGGGAGGTAGGGGGCTCACGTGGGTAATTGGAGGGCCCTGCCTTAATTGGGTAACTGATTAATAAAACATTTGTGTCTGGTCAATTGTGTGAGTCAGGGGCTAGGCCCAAGCCCGTAGTGGCGCCAAGAGGCATTCCCCCCCCCCCCCCCATAGTTTTAGCCACAAAGGATAAAAGTGTATAAAAAAGTTCTCTGGATTAAGTTTTATCACAAGCGCATACAGGTAACACTTATTTTTCTTAAAACTGCATTGTTGGTTAAGGGCTTGTAAGTAAGCATTTCACTGTAAGGTCTCCTACACCTGTTGTATTCGGGCACATGTGACAAATACAATTTGATTTGTTTTGATTTAAAAGGGTGTTTCGCCACCACGAGCTGTCAAAACAGGTTCAATACGCCCTGCATTAGATTCTTCAAGTGGACCTAAACCATGCCAGGAAAATGCACCCCACACCATAACATATACTTTGTATCCCTTGTTTACTCAAGTATTTCCTTTATGTTGGCAGTTACTGGTACGACCACAGTCGGGAAGGCCTCAGTTTGGGCAGAATGTGTGCCAAATATAGGCTACAGCTTGTTGCATTGTGGCCATAGGGATATAATACATAGAAAGGTTTTGTAACCTCTTACCCTAGCAATTTCACTGATAAACTCATTGGTACACTATCAATGGATGCCAGTCCTGACTTGAATGGGAACTGCCATCTATTTATTATATTTATAATGTTGGTTGCTGCTGTCGGTTTGCCTTTTGGAAATTTCAAAATAAAATTGTGGGAAAAAAGCACAGTTTGGAAAGCAAATGTCTAATGCTGAAAAGAGAAGATTAATCTGTCTGTAGAACAATTTTTTGTTCTCAACAACTCCCTATTTGTATCGAAATTCAGCACTGTTTTTCAAAGTAGATAATCTTGAGATAGGCTATTGCCACGACGAGCGCATCGGCCATCACCGTGAGTAGCCTATAGCCGTTTTCTTCATCCTTAGGTGTGTCAATGTGCCACTGGAAATGTTATTTAGTAGTCTACTGTAGCAAGGGTTTTTCTTTATTTGTACTATTTTCTACATTGTAGAATAATAGTGAAGACATCAAAACTATTAAATAACACATATGGAATCATGTAGTAACCAAAAAAGTGTTAAACAAATCAAAATAGATTTTAGATTTTAGATTTTTCAAATAGCCACCCTTTGCCTTGATGACAGCTTTGCAAACTCTTGGCATTCTCTCAACCAGCTTCAACTGGAATGCTTTTCCAACAGTCTTGAAGGAGTTCTCACATATGCTGAGCACTTGTTTGATGTTTTTCCTTCACTCTGCGGTCCAACTCATCCCAAACCATCTCAATTGGGTTGAGGTCGGGTGATTGTGAAGGCCAGGTCTTCTGATGCAGCACTCCATTACTCTCCTTCTTTGTCAAATAGCCCTTACACAGCCTGGAGGTGTGTTGAGTTATTGTCCTGTTGAAAAACAAATGATTGTCCCACTAAGCGCAAACCAAATTTGGACTCATCAGACCAAAGGACAGATTTTCACTGGTCTGATGTCCATTGCTCGTGTTTCTTGGCCCAAGCAAGTCTCTTCTTCATATTTGTGTCCTTTAGTAGTGGTTTCTTTGCAGCAATTCGACCAGGAAGGCCTGATTCACGCATTCTCCTCTGAACAGATGATATTGAGATGTGTCTGTTACTTGAACTCTGTGAAGCATTTATTTGGGCTGCAATTTCTGAGGCTGGTAACTCTAATGAACTTATTCTCTGCAGCAGAGGTAACTCTGGGTCTTCTTTTCCTGTGGCGGTCCTCATGAGAGCCAGTTTCATCATAGCGCTTGATGGTTTTAGCGACTGCACTTGACATTTTCCGGTTTGACTGAACTTCATGTCATAAGTAATGATGGACTGTCGTTTCTCTTTKCTTATTTGAGCGGTTCTTGCCATAATATGGACTTGGTCTATAGGGCTATCTTCTGTAGACCACCCCTACCTTGTCACAACACAACTGATTGGCTGAAACGCATGAAGGAAAGAAATTCCACAAATTAACTTTTAACAAGGCACACCTGTTAATTGAAATGCATTCCAGGTGACTACTTCATGAAGCTGGTTGAGATAATGCCAAGAGTGTGCAAAGCTATCATCAAGGCAAAGGGTGGCTACTTGTAAGAATCTCAAATATAAAATACTTTTTTGGTTACTTCTTGATTCCATATGTGTAATTTCATAGTTTTGACGTCTTCACTATTGTTCTACAATGTAGAAAATAGTAAAAAATAAAGAAAAATCCTTGAATGAGTAGGTGTGTCCAAACTTTTGACTGGTACTGTGCCTTCGGAAAGTATTCAGACCCTTTGACTTTTTCCACATTTGTTACATTACAGCCTTATTCTAAAATGGATGAAACAATTAAAATAATCCTCAGCAATCTACACACAATACCCCATAGTGACAAAGTTAAAACAGGTGTGTATAATTCTTTTTCAATTTTATAAAAAATAAAACACAGAAATACGTTATTTACATAAGTATTCAGATACTTTGCTATGAGACTCGAAATTGAGCTCAGGTGCATCCTGTTCCATTGATCATCCTTGAGATTTTTCTACAACTTGATTGGAGTCCACCTGTGGTAAATTCAATTGATTGGACATGATTTGGAAAGGCACACACCTGTCTATATAAGGTCCCACAGTTCACAGTGTATGTCAGAGCAAGGATTGTGTCGAGTCACAGATCTGAGGAAGGGTAACAAAATATTTATGCATCATTGAAGGTCCCCAAGAACACAGTGGCCTTCATCATTCTTAAATGGAAGAAGTTTGGAATCACAAAGACTCTTCCTAGAGCTGGCCACTCGGCCAAATTGAGCAATCGGGGGTGAAAGGCCTTGATCAGGGAGGTGACCAAGAACCCGATGGTCACTCTAACAGAGCTATAGTTCCTCTGTGGAGATGGGAGAACCGTCCAGAAGGACAACCATCTTGTCAGCACTACACCAATCAGGTCTTTATGGTAGAGTGGCTAGACGGAAGTCACTCCTCAGTAAAAGGCACATGACAGCCCGCTTGGTGTTTGCCAAAAGGCACCTAAAGACTCTCAGACCATGAGAAACAAGATCCGCTGCTCTGATGAAACCAAGACCGAACTCTTTCACCTGAATGCCAAGCGTCATGCCCTACAGTGAAGCTTGGTGTTGGTGGCAGCACCATGCTGTCGGGATGTTTTTCAGCGGTAGGGACTGGGAGACTAGTCAGGATTGAGGGAAAGATGAAGTGAGCAAAGTGCAGAGAGATCCTTGATGAAAACCTGCTCCAGAGTACTCAGGACCTCAGACTGGGGCGAAGGTTTACCTTCCAAAAGAACAATGACCCTAAGCACACAGTCAAGACCACGCAGGAGTGGCTTTGAGACAAGCCTCTGAATGTCCTTGAGTGGCCCAGCAGGAGCCCGGACTTGAACCCGATCGAACATCTCTGGAGAGACCTGAAAATAGCTGTGCAGCAACGCTCCCCATCCAACCTGACAGAGCTTGAGAGGATCTGCAGAGAACAATGGGAGAAAATCTCCAAATATAGGTGTGCCAAGCTTGTAGCATCATACCCAAGAAGACTTGATGCTGTAATCACTGCCAAAGGTGCTTCAACACAGTACTGAGTAAAGGGTCTGAATACTTATGTAAATGTGATCTTTTTTAATAATATTTTTATTTTAAATTTTCAAAAAAAAATCTAAAAACCTGTGTTTGCTTTATAGATTGATGAGGGGAAAAAACTATTTCTTTAATTTTAGAATAAGGCTTCATTTGGCTATTGTTTTAATTCAAGACCAGATTGATCTCAATTTGTCAGTGCCAGAGTAGCCACTCATTTTGGTCATATGTGTCATATTAGAAAATATTCAACTAATGTCTTCTGTCATGTCAATTAAGTTGTTTTGCATGAAATGTGTTTTTAAAGGGCTGGGGAGGGGCCTATAAATAATCCAAAGGTGCATGGATTTGTTTACAGTAAATTATGATGTGCCGGGAAGGGGAGAGGTGCTATAAAAAAACAAAGCCCCGGGGCCTATGATTTCTTAATCTGGCCCTGGGGTAGCCTAGCGGTTAAGAGCGTTGGGCCAGTCTTTAAAAAGTCACTGGTTCGAATCCCCGAGCCGACTAGGGGAAATATCTGTGGACGTACACTTGAGCAAGGCTCTTAACCCTAATTCCTTATGTAAGTCACTCTGGATAAGAGCATCTACTAAATGACTAAAATGTACAATTATGTAGCCTATATAAATCCTGGATTGCTGATGCTATGTATTGGCCATTGAGAAGCTTTGAAGCCACCTGTCGGCCATATTGGCACTCCCCAGTATGAGCAGTCCTCCATAGGAATTAATGGAATTTTGCAGTATTTCAAATAAATGTTTCAAGAACAAAATTACATGTCTTTAAGTAAGTTTTGTTGTAGTGGGGGCAGTAACATTAGTAATCGAAAAAAAATCTACTTCAAGAAAATGTTTTAATATACAGTAGGACATTTTCTATGTATTATTTGTGTGTTTGGCCCACAAAATATAAATATTTGAAAGTATGCATTAAGGTGTCTGTAATATAATAAATGTTGCAAAAACGAATGTAGACATTAATAAATGCATTTCTATAGCTTCCAAAATATATTATTTTACAACAGTGAGGGAATGCCAAGATGGAGGCACAGTGGCTTCAACACAGAAGTCACACATAAGTCATCTAGTGTATAGACAAATCATTGGCAGGGTATAGGCCCTTACTTACTACAATACTGTAGACTGTATAGCCTACAACCAGTCTACTGTTTTATTTTGTTGTTGTCTACTGAGTAGGCATACTGTAGTTTCTATACGGTTTGTCATTACTTTAGCATATAGATAATATGGATCCGTCAGTGAAAATCCCACTTTTAAAAGTTCATATATGTTAACTCATACCCAAATAATGTTGTTGACTCATCCTATAATTGTATTTGTGGCAAAAGCATAAATTGGAGGAAAAACATTTAATAAAAAACAACTCAAACTTGTATCTCAAACAGACCGTTTAAAAAATGGTTGCTATTTCCTCATAGAGGCTGACGTCATCCTCCTGAGGAGGGTGAGCTGGCCAATCAGCGGTCTACTTGGATTAATATTTTTTATGACCGGTATAGGCCCACACCATTCTGTTGTTAGGGTACCATTCCAACACAGAAAAGCTGATTTTTAACATATTTAATTACCATTTTTGGAAGGAAAATTATTTCATTCATATTGTAATTAATAATAGGTCATATTTAATAGAAATCTGGAAGCACTGGACAGTTACTTTAATAGTAATACATAATGGTTGCATTTGTGTGATTGTTATTTTGGTCCTGGCCATAATGAGCTTATACTAAACTGTAATTAATTAGGCCTATTATTATTATGCCAATGCAGCCAATATAATGCAGGCACGTCTAAACAAAAAATGAACAACTACCCCTTTATAAATCCTATAGTATACCTTATTGTAAAGTGTAGCTTAGATCAGAATGTGCCTAATGCCTCTGCCTGACTGAAAAAAAACAAAATTCCGATATTTACAGCACCACACAGTCACACTGGTAGGCCTATCCTACATGAGTCACACTATCCTGCAGCACTTTTGAATCACGCAACCAAAATAAAGTCTCTCCGTTTCCAGCTGATCTGAGCACGTAATTTGCAGCCGGGCAGTCTGAGATATCTCTGACTTCAAAAATACAGAACGATAACGACAATACTGTCTGAGGCCACTAAAGAGATTACTGCTGCGTGAAACCGTCCCTGCGATAGATGAAGATGTTATCCCAAATGCTGTTAATTAAAATGGGGGAATATCTTCACATTTTATCACCACACTTGTTCTCTCCACTTCAAGACCCAATAGCATCAACTGTGCTCTCTCGTGCCAGCTCTCTCTCTCTCTCTCTCTCAAAATATAATAAAATAACAGAATATAGTTATCTGATGCTTGTATTACCGTTCAAATAACATATTTCTGTGATGTTCAGGTCAAAGGCAATACATCTGGTTTAAATCAATCTGAGAGGAAGGAAGCCATTAAGTTGTGTGTTTTATCTGACTTTGGGGGTAAGCTGGGGTGTTTAATGGTGACCTCCATTCTCTTATCTGCCCATGCGCCTCAGCTTATAATATATTCAAACCAGCTGAAGAAGCTTACTGACTTTCACTGTCTTTCTATTACTCTTACTCTTTCTCTCTCTGTCTCTCTCTTTCCCTCTGTCTCTCTGATGGTCTTTTTCTTCAGAACAGTGATTGACTTCTGTAGATCGTGAGTGTATGTCCTTCGTTCTACACCAAGGTCAAAGGTGAAAACCATCTCTCATTGTTAAACTACATTTTTTTGTGTGCTCAGACTCGGCATTTGAAGCTTTGCAGCATTGCGATGCACTCTAATAGGTGCCTAAATTTGACTGTCACTGCGTGCTTAGGTACTCTGTGGACCACCTCTCAGAGGGAGCGACAGAAATAGGCGGTAAATGTCCCAGTTTATCTTTGGGAAAATTAAAGCTAAAAATGAGAATGTGATTGGCTCAAATGCCTGGTATGCTGAAGGGCACTTAGTTTGTCTGTTCTCTTCTTGTACTTATCCAACCTAAAATATTTTAGAAATACCATCAGGAAAATGATTATATTTTGGGAAATCCCTACAATGGGAAGTCAAACATTGTAAGTTATACCGTGATGTAAACTATCCCTGTTATTGACATCATCTGCGCCAATGGTCTAAATCTCCCGGGTGTTTGATTGAGATTGACATATTTTCAGATTTAAGATTCAGAAGTAGAGCGTCAAGCTAAATTGCTCGGTGAAGACGCTGCTGTTAAGAGACAGTTTTTCTCTCAGGTCAAGGTCACACACAGAGAGTATGTAATTGCCCCCTGATCCCTAGAGAATTGTGAGAAATCGGATATCCCCTCCTCTCCTGAAGCAGGGGTAGGGCAGACTCCGGACTTTTCTCATTTGGGCAAAAGTCTGTCCTCCGTCCTCTCTCCTCTGTCCTCTCTCCTCCGTGACCCGGAAACCGATAAGTGGTCGAGGAGATTTCAATTCGTTAGTAGACAAACGGAACAGTGTCCTCTCCTACTTGATAGCCACCTTTCATCGAGGCTAGTAATGTGTATCCTACCTGAGTCCTTTGTGGAAGAATTTTGAAATCTGCCACACTCCATTTGAATTAGCTTTTGTTTTGTCAAAGGAGAAAAGAATGCACACATTTAAAACGATAAGTAGCACATTGGTTTTATCTATAAAATGTATTGCACAACTAACTTAATTCCTTTGATCAGTTTACACATTTATTTTGGGTACCACACCTGTAAACGTAATATACCTGATGACGCTCGAGTGGAGAAGGAAGTCTCATTGCATACAAGCGCATTATGTCTGTGTTCCCTCTCCTCACCGCCTTTCCTCAATGACTTTTGACCTTCAAAAGGAAGCAAAGAAAAGATTGAATAGAGAGGACGCAGCAGTTAAGCAAATCCAATTGAGAAAACGCATCCATCCCCGCCAGACCCAGGGCATATATATTCTCTTCTTTTTTTTCCTGAGTGGCAGACCAAAGATACAACAGAGATATATATACGTATATGGAAAATAATAAATGAAAATGTGATATGAACTGAACATATGAAAATACATACATTTTAAGATTGTACCTGTAACAGCCACCCCCCCCCCCCCTACGAAAAAATGACAAATAATTCAACATTTGCTCACCAAAAAAATAAACAAATAATACTGTATTAACCAACGTGTGTATTTTGTTGTCTTTGTCTTTTGTAGTCTCTGTAAACAAGGAAGATGTTGGCCATTACACGTCAAAAGAAAGATGTCTTCTATGTATACCAGGTGCCAATTTCACACATAGAGCTGTCTCTCCATGCCCTTGCTGTACCAGTAGTACTCCCATTTGGATGTATTCTCCCAAAATAACGCACAGTACTTCCCAAGGGTCCCTGCTCTATTTTATAAATGGCTATTCTTTATGCCATGCTCTGTCTCAAGCCAAAGCCAAGTACCAGCCCTTCCTTTAAATATTCATCTTCCCGCCAGCCATTTTATCCAAAGGGGTTCACAGATTGATAGTATAGTAAAGAGTATACACAAACCCGTCAACACCCCACACTTTGTCAACTCTCTTCAGTCTCAGCAAAACAATCACACTTTTGAGTAACCACCCAGCCAAGGCACTTAATCCTAATTCGTTCATGTAAATTGCTCTGGATAACAGCGCCTGCAAAATGACTAAAATGCAAATGTAGAGTTACAAGATGACATGGACTCACACCCTGGGTTGTTTTGAACAGAATAAGCCTGTGTTTGTCTATTGTGAAGATAATTTTCTGCGGAACGTGCACCTGAATGTACGCATGACTCCTTTCTACTGAGATTGGTTTCTATTTCAAATGATGCCCACCTGACCCAGATTGTGATTTATAATGGGTCATTTTTTTATTGCATAAACACCAAATACAAGTGTGCTTTCTCTAGTCCCTCAACGGCACAGCCAGGAGAACTCAAAAAAGCACCGTCTTTGAGTCATAAAAGTGCAATGAATTTACTTTGGAACTGTGCACACTTTGTAGAGGTGTGTGGCCACTTGGAGACACCAGTTAGCCCTCTCACTCAAACCCTTGTCATTTTTGTGGCTTATTTTGCACCTACCCCACATTTTCCAGGAATATTCTTATCATGTTACTGAATGTATCCAGATTATTTTCAGATTTCATTATCAACAAATGCGGCGAAAAGTACAGTAAAGGTAAAATTGATAAAAAATCAACAGTGTAATGTTTGGATTCAGTCTTGTGTCAGGTGAACTGTTGTGTCCTCAACTTTGGTCTAATGATTTCTCTATAATCTCCAAACTTTTCCCTTTCAATTGATACCATGCTTATGCATATGCTTTTCATATTTCTTCTGTAAGAGACATTTCCAATATAGCCCTATCCATATAGGCTAATTCCCACAATCGTAAAGGGTTAGCACATGAAACCAAACATGCCGAGAGAAAACAGTGGTTTCGAAAACATGTCTACTGGCTTGGTTTGAATATGGCAAGAGATCTATCTTTATGGACTAATTCAGTGTTCCCCAACTGGCGGCCCGCCGGCTGAATTTAACCCACGGGTGGTACCCCCCCTCTGTTCCCAAGTATTCCCACGCATAATAGAGATACGCGTGGTGGTATACAAATGTAAGCAAGATTTGAAATTATTGTCTTAGTCAAATGTTATATCTGTTTGGGCTTCTTRTGGTCTATTTGCAGTCGACAAATGATTTGTAATTATGTTCTGGCCTCCCGACATCCATGCAACAAAAAAATCGGCCTGCGGCTGAATCTAGCTGATGATTCCTGCACTAACTGATCTATCATACTGTAGTAAGATGCAGTGTTGGTTCACTCAGAGATGGCAAGGTTGTAGTATTGCGCAGTGGTGTAAAGTACTTAAGTAAATATTACTTTAAAGTACTACTTAAGTAGTTTTTTGTGGTATCTGTACTGTACTATTTATGTTTTTGACAACTTTTACTTTTACTTCACTACTTAAGTATATTTAAAACCAAATACTTTTAGACTTTTACTCAAGTTGTCACGCCCTGGCCTTAGTTATCTTTGTTTTCTTTATTATTTTGGTTAGGTCAGGGTGTGACATGGGGGATGTATGTGTTATGTYTTGTCTAGGGGTTTTGTATGTTTATGGGGTGTTTAYTAGTCTAGGTGTTTGTATGTCTATACTAGTCTAGGTGTTTGTATGGCAGCCATATTCCGTTGGGTATTTCGTGGGTTATTGTCTATGTATTTGTTGCTTGTGTCTGCACTTTATATATATAGCTTCACGTTGTTTTGATTAGTTTGTTTAAGTGTTCTTCGTTTCGTTATTAATAAATAGAAGAATGTATTCGTATCACGCTGCGCCKTGGTCCTCCTCTCTTCCTCCATACAACGAACGTGACACAAGTAGCATTTTACTGGGTGACTTTCACTTTTTCTTGAGTCATTTTACTTTACTTTACTTTTACTCAAGAATGACAATAGGGTACTTTTTCCACCACTGATATTGTGTAGTAAATGGGCGGTATTAATGATAATGTCTTCCACAATGAATGACATACGCAAAGTCTGAGTTGCGTTCCCTTATCTCAACTCTGACTCAAGCCACAAGTGTTCAGGTAATACAGTTTTAATGACATTTGGACAATAACAAATTATTCTAAAAACTCTATCATACATGATCTTAATTTAGCCTCAATTTGGCCTTTCCCACCGTTTTTCCAGAGCTGACACCATATAGCGTGGCCAGCTCGGTGTTCGTGCTAACAATAATACTAATCAGCGTAATCACAACAGTGTTAAGGTGGGCCCGTTCCGAACGTGTTGAGTAACGAGGCAGGAGAGRTGGCCAACCCAACCTTGGGATGCGGACGGATGATGTCACCTGTCCGAACATTCCCAATCTCGGCTAGGCCGGTTTCCTCCTCCTCTGGCGGAGCCCGGRACTCCCACCCTCCATATGGGGACAGGATGTAACACTTTTGCTGGCTGATTTACATCTAAACAAACACAGGCAGACCAAACAATGTTCAGACTGAAAGGGAACGCATGCCTTTCTCCTCGGCCCGGGCCATTTGATATTGGCATATAGGGCCCAGCTGGGAAGGCTGATAAGCGGGGTGGGAGGGGAATCGCTGGCCCAAAAGGATAGCATTGTCCTGGAGCCGCACTGGGCCAACGTAGTGTGAAAGGAGGACCCTTCAAGTTCAAGGAGTATTCACATAAGGATGGAGGGTAGAAGTGGCAAGCGGGCCAGCAATCTGAGAGGTTTGCCAGTTTGAGTCCCAAGTCCGGCAGGAAGAATCTGGTGGATATTTTTTTATTTAATCTTTATTTCACTAGGCAAGTCAGTTAAGAACACATTTTTATTTACAATGACAGCCTACCGGGGAACAGTGGGTTAACTGCCTTGTTCAGGGATAGAACAACATATTTTTACCTTATCAGCTCGGAGATTCAATCCAGCAACCTTTCGGTTACTGGCCCAATGCTCTAACCACTAGGCTACCCCACCTGCCGCCCCGGATATCGTAGATGCCGTCTCCTCCTGTTCTGCTCCAGGGGTGCGGCAACGTGGCAGTTCTCTGAAAAGGAATATGGGGCAATCAAGTATCTTTTTTCAGATCTTCAGAAGATGGCAGGAGGAGAGAGTTATTCACTGTCTGACGCAGTCCCCTGAATTGGCCTTTGAATATGCCTTGCGCAATAGTTTTGAGGATGTTACATAGTTTCACAATCAAAACATACAAAAAGATATGCATTGACGTGTTAATATGCCTGTCTTACACTAGAATTTTTCTGTTATAAAGAATATGTGCAGAACGTTTATGTACATTTATTTACAAAACCTAATTCCATATTTATTTACATGTACAATTTAATCATTTTAGACAATACATTTCTCAAGAGTGACAGTCAGTGCAGTATAGCCTTTATTAAGAGGACTGAACGGGCAAAGAGCATAGAGAAAGCAGTCTACTTCATGTGCAGTGTAAATGTGTTTAAGCGTTGATATTAGGAGCATGTGAGAGGGTGTGTGTTCTATGTTATAGTCATATGGTATGTGTCTCCGTGTGTCGAGATATTTGCTATCTCAGGGTAGCAGTTGATTGACGCACCCAGACATACTCGTGATACCTGGAGTGACCCTGAGCTTGGCACTCATTGGTGGGTGTGAGGGATTGAGATTTATAAACTGGGTGGTTTGAGCCCTGAATGCTGATTGGCTGACAGCCGTGGTATACGGTCTGCTATACCACGGCTGTCAGCCAATCAGCATTCAGGGCTCAAACCACCCAGTTTATAAATCTCAATCCCTCACACCCACCAATGAGTGCCAAGGACTGTCACTCAGCCCTGAATGCTGATTGGCTGACAGCCATGGTATAGCCTGGTATAACCGTATACCACGGGTATGACAAAACATTTATTTTTACTGTTTTTATTTATTATTTTTACTCTTTGTTGCCTCTTTGATTAATGCCCTCCTTGCCTGGTCTGTGCGTTTTGGTGGGTGGCACTCTCTTGTCAGGTTTGTTGTGGTGCCGTATTCTTTCCACTTTTTAATAGTGGATTTAATGGTGCTCCGTGGTATGTTCAAAGTTTCGGATATTTTTTTATAACCCAACCCTGATCTGTACTTCTCCACAACTTTGTCCCTGACCTGTTTGGAGAGCACCTTGRTGCCACTTGCTTGGTGGTGCCCCTTGCTTAGTGGTGTTGCAGACTCTGGGGCCTTTCAGAACAGGTGTATATATACTGAGATCATGTGACAGATCATGTGACACTTAGATTGCACACAGGTGGACTTTATTTAACTAATTATGTGACTTCTGAAGGTAATTGGTTGCACCAGATCTTATTTAGGGGCTTCATAGCAAAGGGGGTGAATACATATGCACGCACCACTTTTCCGTTTTTATTTTGTATAATTTTTTGAAACATGTTMTTTTTTTCATTTCACTTCACCAATTTGGACTATTTTGTGTATGTCCATTGCATGAAATCCAAATAAAAATCAATTTAAATCACAGGTTGTAATGCAACAAAATAGGAAAAACACCAAGGGGGATGAATACTTTTGCAAGGCACTGTACCACACCCCCCCGTGCCTTATTGCTTAAGTATAGCGCTGGAACAGAGCAAAGTGAATAACTCCTGAAAGTAACAGGGTGGTAAACTTGCTTTCACCTATCCAATTACTTACTTACAGTGCTTACTTCAAGGAAGGAAGGATGCAATTCTGTGCGGAGCATACTTTGCAGAGCCATACCCTTTACTTCTCCTGGAAGGCATATTTAGTAGTAGTGCCTAGTGGTTCTACAACATTTTATAACATGGTTAGAGTGGAATCGTTTACCATGCAATGCACTGATCTTTAAAGGGCCCCATTTGGACAGTCCCCACAGGGGCCCAACGCCTTATCTTCTTGCTGGTTCGACCCTGGGACACCCTTCAATGTGCTAATCCCTCAAGCGAACATCCTGGTTTGAGACCCTTTTCAGGACCCTTTCCATCACCCCAAATTAGGGCCTRCGGCCGCCTGACGCTAGCCAGGTCCCGACAGGCTTAGCCAGCATGCCAGACATGGAGCCTGCCCGCATCCCATAAACTCACACCCTATTCCTTTCTCTTCTATCCTGTTTTTCTCCTTTTGTTCTTTCTCTCGTTATAAAGCGCCAAGCGTAGTTGGTAGCGTAGTTTATCAGTAAGGGGTCAAGCAGGGGGATTTGAGCTGGGCCCTGGATGAGAGAGCCAGGGCCCCTGGGAATGCACTTAGTAGAGGTGCCTGCTGCACCTCTTGTTAAGAGGCCCGGGGTGTGGAGCTGGACAGTCCGAATCGCTTCAACCTATAGTCTGGACACTCGGTCGCCAGTCGCCGCCGCCGGCACAGGAGATGCTCCAGAATCCCAAATAGCACTGTGTGTCATCAGTTGCGATAACATATAATCGAATCCCCATGTTCACCTTCTGTGGTGTGTGGTGTGTAGGGTATTTCAAGAAAGACTGGACTGAAATCATATCTGACTATTTTTGTGTGTGCAAATGTGATCACTTAAAGGCAAGGAATGTTTGAGGACAGGTCCACCATCGTCCAAATTCCAAAATGACACCTGACTAGATGCCTCTATGTGATATAGGATACAAAAAATGATGTAATATATTTTATGTTTGATGGCACTGTAGAGGAACCATGGTGAATATTCCCAGTTTATTTTGAGCGGAAGTGGTTAGTGGCAGAATAGATTGTGTGGTTGTACCAAGCAGTCTGCCGCCACCTCTCACTTCAAACATGCCTTTCCCTCTCTCTTCTTGTCCGTTTCCAGGTAGGGCTTAAAATAAAGGGAACCTGATCCGTGTGTGTAACTCGTGTTTCGTGGATAGAGGCCCCCAAAGAGCCAGCCCCCATCCCCACTCCCCCACTTTCAACCAGAGGCCTTTGTAATGGAAAACCTCCACTGTTATTTCAACCCTCATATTTTTAGGCAAGGCTACTATTGTTCTCCCTATAGCCTAAGCCAGGATGTGTTAGCCGGAAAGTTCTGAATTCTTGTTTTGTCGTCTTTATTATACTGGAGAATGGCCGCCACACCCACAACCCTTTTGGCCCCCCTGGGTTCTGGGGGGAGAGGAGCAAGGACCCTACAGAGGCTTGTGGGGATTACTAAGCCCTAAGGCTGACGGGACCAATGATCCTTGATCTCTCTATCAATTTACTGGAGGACAGCTGCCCACATCCAGTCCCCCCTGTGGAGAGAGAATGGCTATTTTATCTGCCCCCACCCCCTAACCCACCCCAGTCCTATTGTCTTTACCCTGAGCTGGTTAAGGAATGTTAGGTAGTACCACACACATTCCGCCTCTCTAGGGTTGGAGGTCTTCATTTGTGTGTGTGTGTGTGTGTGTGTATATATGAGTGCACATGCGTGACTATGTATCTCTATGTGCCTGTGTGTGAGTGCGTATGCGTGACTGTGTGTGTGTGTACATGCGTGTCTGTTCATCGTAATGGGAACCCATGTCGCCCCTCATCGTTATGGGAACGCATGCCTGCTTGAAAAGTCAAATTGAGAGCTCTCTCTGTAATGTCACGTAACTCAATCTCTGAACTGGGCGCACAGTGGGGGCGTGGCTTGGGGGTGGTTTGGGGGGGTACGGAAAAAGTGACGGATGGGAAAGTTAAGTGTGACACGCGTAACCAACTGAGCAAATGAGATGGCTCTATGGATGAATGTCCCCTACAACTCCAATTCAAGAGGCCACACAGCCACACGCACGAACGCATGCATGCACACACACCACCCAAAACCCAGCCCCTAGTGCATCTCTGAGATCCACTGGGTGAATAGGCACTTGGAGCTCCTAAAGTTCTTTGTGTTGGAACTGCAAGCTGATTTGGCAAGTGTTGGGACTGAGGAAGTGTGTGTCTGTGTGTCTGTGTGTCTGTGTGTGTGTGTGTGTGTGTGTGTGTGTGTGTGTGTGTGTGTGTGTGTGTGTGTGGGTGGGGGTTGAGGTGTAATGACATAGGGGCCTAGCTGCAGCTGGGGTCTTTTACCCTAGCTGTAGAATAATAATTAGTGCTTTGTCTTGTCACCACAGAAGTACGTTAATAACATACCCAGCTAAGGTTGCCTGTTCAGTGTGTGTGTGTGTGTGTGTGTGTGTGTGTGTGTGTGTGTGCATACAGGCCCGTGTGAGATATAGGGAGAACGAGAGTTCATGCTTACTACATTGAGGATTGGGTAGAAGTCACTGTATTGCCCCATCTACAGTAAATTATAAACTGGGTGGTTCGAAACCTGATTGCTGATTGGCTGACAGTCGTGGTATATCAGACCGTATACCAGAGGGTATGACAAAACATTTATTTTTACTGCTCTAATTACATTGATAACCATTGTATAATAGCAATAAGGCACCTCGGGGGTTTGTGGTATATCGCCAATACACGGCTAAGAGCTGGACAGGCACTCCACGTTGCGTCGTGGTTAAGAACAGCCTTTAGTCGTGGTATATTGGCCATATACCACACCCCCTCGTGCCTTATTGCTTAAGTATATCATCCATGGCACACACACACACAGCCTCCTCTTTTTTGTCTACCCTCTCAACAGTATATGAGCTGACACTAAAAAGAGGAAAAGAAAATAGAACCATGAGCAGCTGGTGGGCCTTCGCACTGACTGTGTGAGACACTTCTTCAGTAAGAGGGAGAGAGGAGGAGAGAGAGAGAAGAAGAGGATGGATCATTTGTTTCCAGTGTGTTTAAAGGTCATGAACAGCCAAAATCATGTTTTTCATGAAATTGGATGATATTTGAAGGAAACCAGATCCTTTGGAAGATTACCCGTAGCTGTTCTGATGAGACATCCATACATCCATAAGCCAAGTACAGTGTTTCAAAATATTGTGGGCTATTACATCCCTGTCTCTTGGTTTGTCGCTCATTTTGGGTGTGTAGACTAAAATGTTCGATTTTTCTATTCTTATTATACAGTACTTATTGTGTGAAGGAGTTAGACTATTCCCGTCTGCCAACGCATTATTTGCATTTTCATGTCGTCGAGAAATAAATGGCAACCACATTCTCAATCCTTTTACTGACCTGTGAAAATATACAATCAAACAATTATGTGTGCAATTATATTTATTTTCATGGCTGAAGCAGATGCGTCTGGCCAATGGGACGCACCTTTCATTTGGAACAAATCAGACATTACAGCCCAATCCCCTTGAGTAATTGCAGTCCTCATCACTCATCACACACACCGACACGCACGCTGAATGTGAAGCTGCTACCACGAACGCACGCACGCACGCACACACACACACACACACACACACATACACACACACACACACACACCAGAGGAGGCTGGTGTGCGGCTAGAATGAATGGAATAAATGGAACGGTATCAAACACATGAAAATCACATGTTTGATACTATGCGTTGGATACCCTTCTATCCATTCCAGCCATTACAATGAGCACGTCCTCCTATATCTCTGCCCATCAGCCTCCTCTGATGCACACACACACACACACACACAATACGAGGACTGCAGACAGCAGGCGCAATGAAATCCTTTTGCTGCTAAAGTGAAGAGGCTATGAATGCCATTCAAGTGTGATTATTTTTAATGGGAACCCAATTCAAAAATAGACTCTCTCTTACCAAAACAGAGTCCCCCTGCCCCCACATTGTGCTACCAACTCCATCTCTTCTCCCTCTTATTCCAGGCTGGCTTGGCGTCACTACAGTGCAAGTCCTAGGCCCGTGTGTTTCCACAGAACTGTGTGAGACTCTGTAATCCCAGTGACATCACTTGCATGTTCTCAAAACATAGGGTGAGAGTGATTTCATGTGTCGTAGTGGTGACTAACATCTATGTTACACTTTTTTTTCAATAGTATGTGGTGTATGTGGTGAGTTATTGTATGTGGTGAGTTATTGTCACGATCGTCGTATGGTGGAAGAGAGGAGGACCAAGGCGTAGCGTGATAACAATACATCTTCTTTTAATTATAACGAAGACGAAACGAAGAACACTGACAAACTATACAAAACAACAAACGAACGTGAAGCTATAAAACGAAAGTGCAGACACAAGCAACTAACGTATAGACATAGACAATCACCCACGAACTACCTAATGAATATGGCTGCCTAAATATGGTTCCCAATCAGAGACAACGATAGACAGCTGTCTCTCATTGAGAACCAATCTAGGCAACCATAGACATACATACACCGAGACTATACACTGCCCCATAAACATACAAAACCCCTAGACAATACAAAAACACATACATCCCCCATGTCACACCCTGACCTAACTAAAATAATAAAGAAAACAAAGATAACTAAGGCCAGGGCGTGACAGTTTTCTCTCGATGATCGAGGCGCTGTTTGTTTCTTGGCCACTCTACCCACCAATCATGACCGCTCAATCATATAGGCGGTTTAATGCCTTATTGTATGTCTCCCTCAAATATCAATATGCCTTGCATACTGTTGTTCAGGCTAGCTTCATGTTTTGGTTTGCAATGGACCCCCGTAGTTACTCTCCGTACCTCTGATACCCCCTCGTCCCACCCCCCACACATCGCGGTGACCTCACCCATTGAGACCAGCATGTCCAGAGATACAACCTCTCTTCATCACCCAGTGCCTGGGCTTGGCCTCCGCTGTACCCACGCCCACCATACCCCTGTCTGCACATTATGCCCAGAATCTATTCTACCACGCCCATAAATCTGCTCCTTTTATTCTTTTGTCCCCAAACGCTCTAGGCGACCAGTTTTGATAGCCTTTAGCCGCACCCTCATCCACTACTCCTCTGTTCCTCGGGTGATGTGGAGGTAAACCAGGCCCTGCATGTCCCAGTCACCCTCATTTGTTGACTTCTGTGATCGAAAAAGCCTTGGCCTCATGCATGTCAACATCAGAAGCCTCCTCCCTAAGTTTGCCTTACTCACGCTTAGCACACTCGCAACCCTGATGTCCTTCGCCGTGTCCGAATCCTGGCTTAGGAAGGCCACCAAAATTCTGAGATTTCCATACCAACTATAACCTTTCCGTCAAGATAGAACTGCCAAGGGGAGGAGTTGCAATCTACTGCAGAGATATGCCTGCAAAGTTCTTGTCATACTTTCCAGGTCTATGCCCAAACAGTTCGAACTTCTAATTTTAGAAAATTAACTCTCCAGAAATAGTCTCTCACTGTTGCCGCCTGCTACCGACGCCCCCTTCGAGCTCCCAGCTGTGCCCTGGACACATCTGGAATTGATCGCTCCCATCTAGCTTGCAGAGTTTGTTCTGTTAGTGACCTAAACTGGGATATGCTAACACCCGGCAGTCCTACAATCCAAGCTTGATGCCTCAATCTCACACAAATCATCAAGGAACCCACCAGGTAACAACCCTAATATCCGTAAACATGGGCACTAATAGACATTATCCTGACCAACCTGCCCTCCAAATACACCTCTGCTGTCTTCAATCAAGATCTCAGTGATCACTGCCTCATTGCTGTATCCGCCACGGGTCGCGCGTCCACGACCACTCCTCATCACTGGTCAAACGCTCGCCTAAAACACTTCTGCGAGCAGGCCTTTCTTAATCGACCTGGCCCCGGGTTCCCTGGAAGGATATTGACCTCATCCCGTCAGTTGAGGATGCCTGGTCATTCTTTAAAATGTTACTGTCCTCACCATATTAGACAAGCATGCTCCGTTCAAAAAATGCAGAACCAAGAACAGATTATGCCCCTGGTTCACTCCAGACCTGACTGCCCTCGACCAGCACAAAAACAGTCTCTGTTGGCGAACTGCAATAGCATCGAAGAGCCCCCGCGATATTGCAACTGTTCAGGAAGTCAGGAACCAATACACGCAGTCAGTCAGGAAAGCAAAGGCCAGCTTTTCAAGCAAAAATTTGCATCCTGTAGTCTAACTCCAAAAAGTTCTGGATACTGTAAAGTCCATGGAGAACAAGAGCACTCCTCCCCGCTGCCCACTGCACTGAGGCTAGGTAACACGGTCACCACCGATAAATCCGTGATAATCGAAGACTTCAACAAGCATTTCTCAATGGCTGGCCATGCTTCCTCCTGGCGACTCCAACCTTGGCCAACAGCCCCGTCCCCTCCGCTGCTACTCGCCAAGCCTCCCCAGCTTCTCCTTTACCAAATCCAGATAGCAGATGTTCTGAAAGAGCTGGAAAACCTGGACCCATACAAATCAGCTGGGCTTGACAATCTGGACCCCCTATTTCTGAAACTGTCCGCCGCCATTGTCGCACCCCTATCACCAGCCTGTTCAACCTCTCCTTCGTATCATCTGAGATCCCCAAGGATTGGAAAGCTGCCGCGGTCATCCCCTCTTCAAAGGGGGAGACACCTGGACCCAAACTGTTACAGACCTATATCCATCTTGCCCTGCCTATCTAAGGTCTTCGAAAGCCAAGTCAACAAACAGATCACTGACCATCTTGAATCCCACCGTACCTTCTCCCGCTGTGCAATCCGGTTTCCGAGCCGGTCATGGGTGCACCTCAGCCACGCTCAAGTACTAAACGATATCATAACCGCCATCGATAAAAGACATTACTGTGCAGCCGTCTCATCGACCTGGCCAAGGCTTTCGACTCTGTCAATCACCATATTCTTATCGGCAGACTCAGTAGCCTCGGTTTTTCTAATGACTGCTTGCCTGGTTCACCAACTACTTTGCAGACAGAGTTCAGTGTGTCAAATCGGAGGGCATGTTGTCCGGTCCTCTGGCAGTCTCTTGGGGTACCACAGGTTCAATTCTCGGGCCGACTCTTTTCTCTGTATACATCAATGATGTTGCTCTTGCTGCGGGCGATTCCCTGATCCACCTCTACGCAGACGACACCATTCTATATACTTCCGGCCCTTCCTTGGACACTGTACTATCTAACCCCACAGAGCTTCAATGCCATACAACACTCCTTCCGTGGCCTCCAACTGCTCTTAAACGCTAGTAAAAAAACAATGCATGCTTTTCAACCGTTCGCTGCCTGCACCGCACGCCGACTAGCATCACCACCCTGGACGGTTCCGACTAGAATATGTGGACATCTATAAGTACCTAGGTGTCTGGCTAGACTGCAAACTCTCCTTCCAGACTCATATCAAACATCTCCAATCCAAAATCAAAGCAAGAATCGGCTTTCTATTCCGCAACAAGCTCCTTCACTCACGCCGCCAACTTACCCTAGTAAAACTGACTATCCTACCGATCCTCGACTTCGGCGATGTCATCTACAAAATAGCTTCCAATACTCTACTCAGCAAACTGGATGCAGTTTATCACAGTGCCATTCGTTTTGTTACTAAAGCACCTTATACGACCACCACTGCGACCTGTATGCCTAGTCGGCTGGCCCTCGCTACATGTTCGTCGTCAGACCCACTGGCTCCAGGTCATCTACAAGGCTATGCTAGGTAAAGTGCCGCCTTATCTCAGTTCACTGGTCACGATGGCTACACCACACCCGCACACACGCGCTCCAGCAGGTGTATCTCACTGATCATCCCTAAAGCCAAAACCTCATTTGGACGCCTTTCCTTCCAGTTCTCTGCTGCTTGCGACTGGAACGAATTGCAAAAATCTCTGAAGTTGGAGACTTTTATCTCCCTCAACAACTTAAAAAATCTGCTATCCGAGCAGCTAACCGATCGCTGCAGCTGTACATAGTCCATCTGTAAACTACCCCCCCAATTTACCTACCTCACCCCCCATACTGCTTTTTATTATTTACTTTTCTGCTCTTTTGCACACCAGTATCTCTTCTTGCACATGATCATCTGATGATTTATCACTCCAGTGTTAATCTGCTAAATTGTAATTTTCGATTTATTGCCTACCTCATGCCTTTTGCACACATTGTATATAGATTCTCTTTTTTTTCTACCATGTTATTGACTTGTTTATTGTTTACTCC
>NC_036868.1:18628420-18666352 GCF_002910315.2 Salvelinus sp. IW2-2015 | reverse complement strand
CAGTATCCCCCCCCCCAAAGGTGCGGACTCCGGCCGCAAAACCTGACACAGATGGGGAGGGTCCGGGTGGCCTTCTCACGGCGGCGGCTCGGGTGCGGGACGTGGACGTGGACCTCACTCCACCATAGTCAATACCCGCTTTGGTGGTGCCTCTGGAGCGGGACCCTTACAGCGAGTCCCGGACTGAAGACCATCCTAGAGGGCGCCACTGGACGGAGGGGAGCGCCGGACGGAGGGGCAGCGCCGGACTGAGGGGCAGCACCGGACTGAGGGGCACCGCGGACTAGGGGCACGCCGGACTGAGTGGTGGCGCCGGACTGAGGGGCGGCGCCGGACTGAGGGGCGGCTCCGGACTGACGGGCGGGCTCCGGACTGACAGGCAGCTCCGGACTGACGGGCGGCTCCGGCAGCTCCTGACTGGCGGGCGGTCCGGCAGCTCTGACTGGCGGCGGCCTCGGTAGCTCCTGAATGGCGGGCGGCTCCGGCAGCTCCTGACTGGCGGCGGCTCCGGCGGCTCCTGACTGGCGGGCGGCCGGCGGCTCCTGACTGGCGGCGGCTCTGGCGGCTCCTGACTGACGGACGGCTTTAGCGGCTCAGGACAGACGGGCGGCTTTGACGGCCCAGCAAGACGGGCGGCTCTGACGGCTCCAGACAGGCGGCTCTGACGGCGCTGGGCAGACAGGCAGCGCAGGCGGCGCTGGCAGACGGCAGACTCTGGCCTGCTGAGGCGCACAGTAGGCCTGGTGCGTGGTGCCGAACTGGTGGTACCGGGCTAAGCACGCACCTCAAGGCTAGTGCGGGGAGCAGCAACAGGGCGTACAGGGCTCTGGAGTCCGCACAGGAGGCTTGGTGCGTGATGCGGAACTGGTGGGTACCGGGCTGGGAGACGCGCACCACAGGACGAGTGCGTGGAGGGGAACAGGGCTCTGGAGACGCACTGGAAGCCTGGTGCGTGGTGTTGGCACTGGTGGTACTGGGCTGGGCGAGGAGGTGGCACCGGATAACCGGACCGTGAAGGCGTACTGGAGCTCTTGAGCACCGAGCCTGCCCAACCTTACCTGGTTGAATGCTCCCCGTAGCCAGGCCAGTGCGGGGAGGTGGAATACCCGCACTGGGCTGTGCTGGCGAACCGGGGACACCATGCGTAAGGCTGGTGCCATGTACACCGGCCCGAGGAGACGCACTGGACACCAGATGCGTTGAGCCGGCTTCCATGGCACCTGGCTCGATGCCCACTCTAGCCCGGCCGATACGAGGAGCTGGGATGTCGCACCGGGCTTATGCACACGTACAGGAGACACCGTGCGCTCTTCCGCATAACACGGTGTCTGCCCGTACTCTCGCTCTCCACGGTAAGCACGGGGAGTTGGCGGGGGTCCTACCTGACTTGCCACACTCCCTTTTGCCCCCTCCCATACATTTTTGGGGCTGCCTCTCTGCTTCCAGCCGGCACTTCCGTGCTACTCCTCATACCACCGCCTCTCGGCTTTAGCTGCCTCCAGCTCTTCACGAGGGTGGCGATATTCCCAGATTGTGCCCAGGTCCTCCGCCGTCCAGAATTTCCTCCCAAGTCACGAGTCCTGCGATCGCTGCTGCTGCCTTTCACCACGCTGCTTAGTCCTTTGTTGGTGGTGATTCTGTCACGATCGTCATATGGTGGAAGAGAGGAGGACAAGGCGTAGCGTGATAAAATACATCTTCTTTTAATTATAACGAAGACGACGAAGAACACTGAAAACTATTACAAAACAACAAACGAACGTGACGCTATAACAGAAAGTGCAGACACAAGCAACTAACGTATAGACATAGACAATCACCCACGAACTACCTAATGAATATGGCTGCCTAAATATGGTTCCCAATCAGAGACAACGATAGACAGCTGTCTCTCATTGAGAACCAATCTAGGCAACATAGACATACATACACCGGACTATAACACTGCCCCATAATACAAACCCCTAGACAATACAAAAACACATACATCCCCCATGTCCACACCCTGACCTAACTAAAATAATAAAGAAAACAAAGATACTAAGGCCAGGGCGTGACAGTTATCAAAAGTCTTTGTACAATATTCACAAACTGGTAACATTTGTAACGCAGCAAGTATTGTATTCAAAACACTTTATTGAGCATTCAATTTGTTTGGAGAAATCTTTCACCACACAACCATTGATCCAAAAATATACTTTACTGTGAAATACCATGAGAAACATGATTTAAACACTAATACACAAGATATGATACACTATTTTTTATTTAGAATCTAGATTAATCCAATAGCAAATAAATGCAAAATTAAGTGTTTCAAAGTTGCCCATTCATTGTAATTGCTGAGTATTGTAAATTACAGACATTGCACCTGTTTTTTTACATTAGGTAATACAACTTTCCACCTGTATTGTCAACATGTATTATATTGTTGTGGTCGTGCATGCTTAGTTAGTAAATCCTGGCCTAGAAACACCAGAGTTGTGGGTTCTATTCCCACTGGGGTCACATATGAAATGTGTGACTCATTGTTGCAACTTAATAGTAATGTAACCCTGTGGTATTACAGCACTGCGTTGGCCCATCAAAAAGAGCCAGCAACTGGATGCATGTTTTACTGTTAGGGGATGCGTTTTTTATAGTACTTTCTTTTTACTTACTGTGAGTAAATCATAATAGTACATTCAGTATTATCATACTTAACATGTTATACTTTACAACATACAGTTGAAGTCGAAGTTTACAATCACTTTAGCCAAATACATTTAAACTCAGTTTTTCACAATTCCTGACATTTAATCCGAGTAAGAATTCCCTGTCTTAGATCAGTTAGGATCACCACTTTATTTTAAGAATGTGAAATGTCAGAATAAATAGTAGAGAGAATTATTTATTTGAGCTTTTATTTATTTCATCACATTCCCAGTGGGCCAGAAGTTTACATACACTCAATTAGTATTTGGTAGCATTGCCTTTAAATTGTTTTTACTTGGGTCAAACGTTTCGTGTAGCCTTCACAAGCTTCCCACAAAAAGTTGGGTGAATTTTGACCCATTCCTCCTGACAGAGCTGGTGTAACTGAGTCAGGTTTGTAGGCCTCCTTGCTTGCACACGCTTTTTCAGTTCTGCCCACAATTTTTCTATAGGATTGAGGTCAGGGCTTTGTGATGGCCAGTCCAATACCTTGACTTTGTTGTCCTTAAGCCATTTTGCCACAACTTTGGAAGTATGTTGGGGTCATTGGTCCATTTGGAAGATCCATTTGCGACAAGCTGTAACTTCCTGACTGATGTCTTGAGATGTTGCTTCAATATATCCACATACTTTTCCTTCCTCATGATGCCATCTATTTTGTGAATGCACCAGTCCCTCCTGCAGCAAAGCACCCCACAACATGATGCTGCCACCCCCGTGCTTCACGGTTGGGTGGTGGTCTTTGGCTTGCAAGCCTCCCCCTTTATCCTCCAAACATAACGATGGCTCATTATGGCCAAACATTTCTATTTTTGTTTCATCAGACCAGAGGATATTTCTCCAAAAAGTACAATCTTTGTCCCCATGTGAATTGTAACCCGTTTGTCTGGCTTTTTTGTGGCGGTTTTGGAGCAGTGGCTTCTTCTTGCTGAGCGGCCTTTCAGGTTATATCAATATAGGACTCGTTTTACTGTGGATACTGATACTTTTGTACTGTTTCCTCCAGGATCTTTACAAGGTCCTTTGCTGTTGTTCTGGATTGATTTGCACTTTTCGAACAATGTACGTTCATCTCTAGGAGACAGAACCTCCTGAGCGGTATGACGGCTGCGTGGTCCCATGTGTTTATATCTTGCGTACTATTGTTTGTACAGATGAACGGCGGTACCATCAGGCGTTTGGAATTGCTCCAAGGATGAACCAGACTTGTGGAGGTCTACCATTTTTTCTGAGGTCTTGGCTGATTTCTTTTGATTTTCCCATGATGTCAAGCAAAGAGGCACTGAGTTTTGAAGGTAGGCCTTGAAATACATCCACAGGTACACCTCCCAATGAGTCAAATTCTGTCATTAGCCTATCAGAAGCTTCTAAAGCCATGACATCATATTCTGTATTTTCCAAGCTGGTTAAAGCACAGTCAACTTAGTGTATTAGCTTAGTGGAGCTTAGTGGGGCCTCACTGCTCCATCTACGGCTGCCCCTGGACACTATGATCAACTTGCTACATAGCTGATGCATGTGTAACTCTGTGTTGTCTGTTCACACTGCTATGCTTTATCTTGGCCAGGTCGCAGTTGCAAATGAGAACTTGTTCTCAACTAGCCTACCTGGTTAAATAAAGGTGAAATAAAAAAATAAAAAAAATAAAAAATAAGTGAATTAATCTGTCTGTAAACAATTTTTGGAAAAATGACTTGTGTCATGCACAAAGTAGATGTCCTAACCGACTTGCCAAAACTATAGTTTGTTAACAACAAATTTGTGGAGTGGTTGAAAAGATAATCATATCAAAAGTAATGTGAGCATTACATTGTGAAAAGCAATTACTTTATATGAAGAAGTATTGCAATGTGTGTAGATGAAACACTTATCAAGTTTGGTGAGAAAAGTGACTGTATGATTTTGTGTATTATACTTAGTCAATTGAAAATGTGCTTAGTGTTTTGAACCAACTGCCTTTTAATGATCTGCTTTGAGTTGTGTACTCAGCGTTGTGAAATGTACCACATACTTGTGAAAATTGCACCAAGTCGATAGAAAAAAACTGTAATCTCTCTCTCTCCCTCTCGCTCTTGCTCGCTAACTCTCTCTCGCGCTCTCTCTCTCTCTCTCTCGCGCTTTCTCTCTCTCACACATACAAACACACACACACACGCACGTGTATTCACACTGACACATCAAGCAACTGCACACGTAGGACCATTGTTTTCTCTCACGCCATCGACAATTAGTAATAGACTACAGAGTTAAAACCCAGGCTTTAGCTAATAAATAATAGCACACTATGAAACATATCTTCAGAAAGCATTGCTCTTTGACTAAGCCGAAGAAGAGAGAACTAAATTGATGCATTATATTTAGTAATACTTGGTTGTGAGGCAATTGTTTATTTGATATTCTTGATGAAAATACTATTTGTTTTGATTGAAAATATGAGCTGGCCATTTTACATGTTTTTGTTAGTACCGCTTTGTTTTACATGTTTTCAAGGCAGATACTGGCCTCCACGCTCTCAAAATATCACTCAATGTGGTACAGTTTATTGTTGAATACTGAAAACCTAATAACAACCTACTATGAACAACTACTATGAAAAGTGATTATTTTGGTTTCCAATAAGTAGGCATCAACAAATATCAAGTATTGCTGAAAGACAGATTGTGACTGCCATGAAGAAGACACTGCACCTTTTGCTTATTGAATCAAAACAATACATTGCCATTGTTCTAAAAGTCTAACATTGTCAAGAAGGACATTGGGCAATAAAAACCTAATGTTCCACATCTCTGTCTGATAGATGAGCATTGGAAGCCATGTTTGAATGTGTCAGGCACAAATGTGTTTACCGGTGGTTCCAGGTGCTGTATTTTACAGCAGTAATGACATCAGCGGGCCCTCTGACTACGGCCGCAAGGACAGCGGCGTCCATCAACCGCAGGTGTTTACAATTCCTGGGATTCAAAACAACAACAAAGCCGACACACGACCACTTTTTTGATAAACAGCTGAGGGATGGGCCTGGAGAAAATGTATTGTAACCACTGAAATGTATAGATGGGACTACGGATGAAGGACTGAAAACCCATGAGATCAAAATGATAGTTGTAACCATGTTTTGAAGCTATACAATATTTGTTTACAATTACATCGTTTACAAACCATGAAGTAAAACAAGCTTATATTTTGGGTTATATATACTGAGTGTACAAAACATTAAGAACACCTTCCTAATATTGAGTTGTGTTCCACAGGGATGCTGGCCCATGTTGACTTCAATGCTTCCCACAGTTATATCAAGTTGGCTGGGTGTCCTTTGGGTGGCGGACCATTCTTGAAACACACGGGAAACTGTTGAGCGTGAAAAGCCCAGCAATGTTGCAGTTCTAAACACAAACCTGTGCGCCTGGCACCTACTACCATACCCCGTTCAAATGCACTTAAATCACCATCTTAATGGGAAAGGAAAGGGAAAGGGGGATACCTAGTCAGTTGTACAACTGAATGCATTCAGCACACACAATCCATTTCTCAAATTGACTCAAGGCTTAAAAATCCTTCTTTAACCTGTTTCCTCTCCTTCATCTACACTGACTGACGTGGATTTAACTAGTGACACCTATAAGGGATCATAGCTTTCACCTGGATTTACCTTGTCAGTCTATGTCATGAGATGTTTTGTACACTCAACATATATTTTTTATGAAAACGCAGATATCAGATCCAATTGTGGCCAGTTTATTGGCTGGGAGGTCAAAAAATGTTGGGCCAGTTGACCCTCACCTTTGACCCTCACATCAGACTGGCACTGTGTGTGAGCATCTGCTTGAGTCACGGCAAATATGACCCTGTGAACAAACACTTTGCGCTGACACTTCTCACAAGTATAAACCAGAATCACACTTGTTACGAAATCAATTAAAGAGATAATTAACAATTCACTTTTTTATTACTTATTTGTTTCCTTGCCCTGAAAGTAGTCTATGGATAAGGAAGGATTAGGAAACATATACTGTAAGTAATTATGTAATTTGGGTCAACTATCCCTTTAAGAGGGGTAATGTATATTATATTTTGATATAATGTGGATCTCCTTTGGTCCACCACCCAAAGGACATCCAGACAACTTAACACAACTGTGGGAATCATTGGAGTCAACATGGGCCAGCATCCCTGTGGAACGTTCCTGGCATTTACTACAAATTCGACCAGAAAACCATTTGATTCTGTTCACTGCCATTTCCGTTTCATGAGGTCCTCTGCCAGGAGTAGAATGTGATTATTCTCAGTCCAGCAACAATGACACAGCACAACCTCAGCACCAATTCATATGGTCATCTGTATTGTGCGACAGCAAGACCCAAAGACCAAGAAACATAGCCCTTGCACAGGATATATGATCTGAAAATGACATGTTGGGCTTTATGTTTCTTTTGGGAAAAGGATTACACAGATTGACAGTCATACCAAAGACTAAAGAAATGGGAACCAATGCCTCTCTGCTTGATACTTAGCATTAAGGAGATTGATTGGGAATAAGTGACCGACTAGCGTCCTGTCCAGGGGGTGTACATGTACATCAAGCTGCCTGACGCTACAGAAACAGGAGATAGGCTCCTGCCCTATGGGCCGTTCTGGCTCGGACAAGGCTATACTTATTGCTTACTTTACAGATCAACTTGACCAAAAGGGTTGTGTAGCAGTTTTAAAAAGCTGTTGTTTAGACATCTTTTCACTCTGTAAAAAATCTACAGCCTTCATTCACCCTGGTCTTTTATCATTATTCATGTATTCATCCGTATTACTTTGTGTGAATCTTTTCCTGAAAGTCAGCATCTTTACTTGAGTGTGTGGTTTCAAGAACCCCTTACCAGTTCATGACTTTGTATGATGGGATATCTTTTACAGATGGTTTGGGGGAGATCATTAACAGGCCCTGTGGTTACAGTAAGTGCTGTGTTAATCAGTATGTGTGTTGTGTGTGTTGTGTGTGTGTGTGTGTGTGTGGGTGTGTGTGTGGTGTGTGTGTGTTGTGTGTGGGTGTGTGTGTGTGTGTGTGTTGTGTGTGGTGTGTGTGTGTGGTGTGTGGTGTGTGTGTGGTGTGTGTGTGTGGGGTGTGTGTGTGTGTGTGTGTGCGTGAGTATGCCTGTTACACCTAGGAAACACAAAAACATGCCTTTCTTTATTCTGGTTGTGGTATTATCATGTGCTGTGGTTGATTAGCTTAAGAATGCTGGGCAGGCATGGACTGGCTCTTTGACCTCCCACTGACTCCTGTAGGCGCAGGCACTGTAACACATGCACACCACACACACACACACACACACACACCAACACAACACACACAACACACACACACACACACACCACCACACACACACCACACACACACACCACACCACACACACACACACACACACACACACACACACACACACACACACACATTAACACAAACAGTGGTGTAAAGTTCTTAAATTAAAAATACTTTAAAGTTGGGGTATCTGTACTTTACTTCTTTACTAACTTTTATACTTTTAATAAAATATGTACTTTTTACTGCCATACATTTTCCCTGATGCCAAAAAGTATTTCTTACACTTTGAATGCTCAGGCAGAACAGAATTATGGTCCAATTCACGGATCTATCAATATAACATGTTGTTATCCCTCGAGGTTCTGCTCACCTGAGTTAGAATACCACATGATAAACTGTAGACCATATTATTTAGCAAGAGAGTTTTCATCTATATTTTTCATAGCTCTCTACTTACCACCACAAACCGATGCTGGCACTAAGACCGTTGTCCCCTCCTGTACTCCATGTTCACCCACAACCGTGCATGTCTCCAACACCATCATTAAGTTTGCTGACGACACGATGGTGGTAGGCCTGATCACTGATGGTGATGAGACAGCCTATAGGGAGGAGGTCAGAGACCTGGCAGAGTGGGCAAGACAAAGGGCAAGACAAAGGAGCTGATCGTAGACTACAGGAACGCAGGGCCGAGCACACCCCCATTCACATCGACGGGGCTGAAGTGGAGCGGGTCGAGAGCTTTAAGTTCCTCGGKGTCCACATCACTAAGGACCTATCATAGTCCAAACACACCAACACATTCGTGAAGAGGGCACAACAATGCCTTTTCCCCCTTAGGAGGCTGAAAAGATTTGGCATCGGCCCTCAGATCCTCAAGATGTTCTACAGCTGCTCCATTGAGAGCATTATTATTTAGTTTTTCTCCCCAATTTTGGAGTCATGCGTCCTCCGAAACATGACCCGCATAACTCGCTCCTTAACACCCGCCAGCCAGACTCACCAATGTGATGGAGGAAACAAGATTCAACTGGCAACCAGGGTCAGCCTGCAGGCACCCAGCCCACCACAAGGAGTCTCTAGGGCGCGATGAGCCAAGTAAAGCCCCCTCGGCCAAACCCTCCCCTAACCTGGACGACACTGGCCRTCCTATGGGACTCCCGGGCCATGGCCGTTTGTGGCACAGCTCCRGGAATGAACTTGGGTCTGTAGTAACGCCTCTAGCACTGCGATACAGTGCCTTAGACCGCTGCTCCACTCTGGAGGCACCATTGAGAGCATCTTGACTGGCTGCATCACCGCTTGGTATGGCAACTGCTTGGCATCTGACCGTAAGGCGCTATAAAGGGTAGTGTGTGGCCCAGTACATCACTGGGGCCGAGCTTCCTGCCATCCAGGATCTCTATACCAGGCGGTGTCAGAGGAAGGCTTTAAAAATTGTCAAAGACTCCAGCCAACAAGTCTGGGAACAAAAGACTCCTGAATAGCTTCTACCCCCAAGCCATAAGACTGCTGAACAGTTAATCAAATGGCTACCATGACTATTATTATTGATCTCCTTTATATTTGCAATGACTCTCTTGCACTGGCTCTATGCTCACCCACACACTCACACATACTACACTGACACTACAACACACACATACACACACACACTACATGTGCACACACACACACAAAATACACATACATGCATATTGATGCCACACACACACATACTCACACATATTACCTCAATTACCGCAACTACCTCGTACCCCTGCCTATTGACTCTGTACCGGTACTCCTTGTATATAGTCTCGTTATTGTCAATATATTGTAACGACCCTGGGTTTATAAGCGCGGAAATCGACTCTGCCGCTTGAGCATGCTTTTGCGGCACAGTCGATAGCGCGCCGGACCTCGGGCTAGGAGGTCGAGGGTTCGAGACCTGCTCCCTGCCTGTTTCATTACAATATTGTTACTATTTCCTTTTTTATTTATTGCAAATATTTCATACTTTTTAACTCTGCGTTGTTGTGAAAGGGCTCGTAAGTGAGCATTTCACTGTAAACTCACCACCTGTATTCAGCGCATGTGACAAATAAAATAGTATTTAATTTTCCTCTGATTTGGTGGACTGACTAAACAAGATTACTGCATTTATAAATTATGTCTGAGTGTTGGAGTTTGCCCCTGTCTGTCCGTAACAATAAAATCGCCCTATCGGGTTTGCTTTATATAAGGAATTTAATGCATAGCATTTACCTTTTACCTTTACTCAAGTATGACAATTGCTCGCATTCGTGCTCATGTTGATTTTGTCCATCCACACCAGACGTGATCATGACATGCAGGTTAAAAATATCAAAACCAACTGTGAACCAACTATATTAATTTGGGGGGCAGGTCGAAACACACACAAAACTTTCATGAACATTTAGCTAGTGTTCCTAGACCTCAGTACAACCTCTAGTTTTGATTTACATTTAAGTCATTTAGCAGACGCTCTTATCCAGAGCGACTTACAAATTGGAAAGTTCATACATATACATCCTGGTCCCCCGTGGGGAATGAACCCACAACCCTGGCGTTGCAAGCACCATGCTCTACCAACTGAGCCACAGGTCCCTGGCCGGGACGGGACCTGTGGCTCAGTTTACATTTGGTTGAGTTGTCAACTAATGTGAATTCAACGTAAAATCAACAGAAATGTCACCATGTCATTGGATTTAGGTTAAAAGTTGGGTGAAAAAAAGACAAACTTCCTTTATGTTGGCGACTTTTTACAAATCCAATCAGTTTTCCACGTAGATTCAACATCATCACATTGATATTTTATGTTTTGTAGAAATGATGTGAAAACAATGTTGATTTAACCAGTTCTTGCCTAGTGGGTAGCTAGTTTGTCCTGGGAGATGGTTGTTATTTTACCTGACATGCATATGGTCCTCTTTTCAGCTGGTTCTTTGTAGAATTGTGTGTTTCTCTACTCTGACGATGAATCCACAGAAAAAGGGAAACCTGGTTAGTTTTTAGTTAGTTATCTTTAATTAATCTCTCCTTATTTGTCTTTCAAGAATCCACGTGGATTCGTATCTTCTTAAACCAAGTTCTATTTTAACGCTTGGCTACGCAGATGCTCGTTCACTCGCGTGAGCGGTATGGATGAAATGACTGAATAACATGTATGTGTGCATTTATTTTGCAAAGCTCACGCACACAACAGGGCAAGTGACATTTGCATGTTAGGCTTGAAATGATTGAAATGCTTTCTAAATATAGTAACAAGCAAATTCTAAATGGCTTACTATAATTACTTAATATAATATTTCACCTTTATTATAACTGTAAAATAAATATGATCATACTTTGTAACATGGGCACCATTTCACATAACTGATGACATGTAACTTTAGCTTTAAGCACAAGTTGATGTCGTCCCTCTGACCAAGAGAAAGTGGTGTTATTTCAATTCTAAGAAATTMTTTTCTATTTTTGAGAACATCACAGAGAGATGAGACTGAGTTTGCTGCAATCACTGGAGTCTCCCGTTCTACATGCCATGTTGGAAGCGGAGCTGCGAGGTTCACAGACAGGGGAGTTCAATGCTTTGTCGCTCCCTATGCAACATCTCATATGAGAGCAGAGAACGGCATGTGAAGCGGGACAACCAGAGCTGTTGCGGACTTTGATGTTGCGCTGTTCACAGAGTGCTCTGTACACAAAAAGGTTGGTCGGAACAGGTCCAGAACTGCTCAAAGACACCTAAATAGGGGACTAACGTTTAAGACATTTAAGAGGTTTAGACTTTTACTCAAGTAGTATTCTACTGGGTTACTTTTACTTGAGTTATTTTCCATCAAATATGACAATTGAGTACTTTTTCACCACTGCACACAGGTGTGTTGGAGTACAAGAACTAGCCCTGCTTCGTTCCCAGGCCAATGCTACCGTTATAGCGAACTAAAACAACATACAAGCAAAAGGCCATACAGAGTGTAGCTCTTTACTAAAGAGTAAATGAACCTATTGAACCTATGATGTGTGTGTGCGTGTGTACGTGTGTGCGTGTGTGCGTGTGTGCGTGGATTTGGGGTAGCTCTATCTTACTTCAGGTATCCAATCCTCTCAGAACTACCTAGGGGCTCAGGGACTAGGTGTTGATTTGAGATTAGAGGGTTAGTAATGGAGGAAGCTTGGACGTCGGCCATTTTTGGCCAAGTGACAGTTTCTGTGATTGTCACAAGGAAAAACCGCCAAAGCGGCCAGCCTTTTTTAATACCTCTCCATTGTAGACTCCACTTCCCCTGGCTTCCCTCTCCTTTGAGAAAACTGCCTGGCCTACCCCTCTTTTCATTTTCTACTGTATCTGACAGTATTGGCAGGGCCCGACTTGTACAACCCTGCGAGTACAGTAAGACCAAGATAAAGTGGGCGCTGTTTAAATAAAGCGGAGGAAAGGACGCATTGTAGCCCCAGCACAATGGACTAATTCATCAGGACCAGGGGGCACAATAACATTGACCCTCTAGTGGGCGGGTGGCACAGGAAAAATAACTTTGAGAAAACCCCTGTMAGTGCACACATACATACACACACAATAAGCACGAGCATACACAAATACAAATGTTCTATCTCACACACACATGCAAACACAGCTCGCAAGGGAGTTACCCGAAACATGTGCTTTATTTACAGTAATCCGTTGCTTTCTTAGGGGCCCCACAGGGAATAAAACACTCAATAACTCCATCGCACCACCCACAAGCATAACAGACTTCCATCACTCTGTGCCAGAAGTCCCAAGGCCTTGTCAGTAACACTGTCATTTGACTTGATTGTTCTGCCCCCAGCCGGCGTCTCTCATTGGGGCRTTTTCATGCAAGATATCGAGGTATTTTTAGTCAGTGGAAAGTGTTAGTGGGTATGGACCAACTTGTTTTGTGTTTGCGGTGTGTTGTTGCAGTAGTATATGAATGTGCTGAGGTATGTCAATGACATCATAGAGTTCATTCTTTGTCAGAGGTCACCTACGTCACACTGGAAAAAGCAAGGATATGATACCATCTAGTAACTACCCCTCACAAGCCTGTTCTTGAACCATGTCTATCTGGGATCAATTTGAGGGTATTTCTATCCATATAGGGTGAATTGTACTTTTTGTACATAGTCTCCCCATTTTCTTTGCACCCAATGACTATTATTATTTGTGACCCGTTTCAAGAAGCTAGGCGTATGTCGCACGTCACTACTTCACAGGAGAGGAATTTGAACTTAAAACATGTTTTTTTATTAAAATGCGTTTTGGGGCAGAAATACCTTCTAGAACATGTGAACTTCCATGTGCCTTAATAACAAACCTCTATGCCATCTGTAAATATGAATACAATTGTTAAATTACGAGCATAGTTGGCTTAGCCAGAGAAAAAGTCAAGAACCTTCCCGCTAGCCATGATTGACTGAGATAATGGATGGGCTGGACATGCCGAGAGAAGAGTTTGGATTGGTCTGCCATGTAGCAGGCTTCTGTCTATAACATCAGCTGCTCAGTATGTGTAGATAATTCTTGCTATTGCGGCTTTTTTGAAAGATATCATAGAAAACTGCAAAAGTGTTGCTACTGCTCTCAACATTGCTGCCCTGAATTTAACAGGCACTGGGGACAAAGATCAGTGGGAAAAAGTTGTGATGGACTACTTTCTGTAGGATGATCGTGCCATGCTGACTCTCTCTGACTTGATGAGGAAATGCCTGATTTAGGTAAAAACATTTTCATTGAACCAGACATTGTAAAGTCTTCTCATGACAGTGGTGGTGAAGAAACGTCGATCCACAGTGTTGTTGTCACAAAAGGATTTGACAGAGTTTTGGTATCAGTGGAATGCCCCGGTAAAAGCGGAGTATGATTGTGAACGCAGAGGGAGTCGAAAAGAAAACACAGAAGGCTGTTGTATAAAACACCTGTCTCCGGATTACATCTTCAAACTAAGGGCAACCATGGCATTCATGACAGAGAGGGAGAAGTTCATCCATGTACTGTATACGGGTAATAGTCTAGCTACATTTTCAGATATTATGCATTTCAAATTTTGTCAGAAAGTTGTTTTCATTCCAAGTTAAAGCGTACTGTTAGCTAGCTAGCTAACGTTAGCTGGCTCGCTAGCTAACGTTACRTGTATGATCTGTGCAGTAATATTATTTGTATCTCAGAATGCCATTTGCATTGCTAGTTATAGCCTAATGTTAGTTATCTAGCTAACATTGAAACTAGTTTGTTAGCTTTAGCTACCAGCAGACTCATGCATGGTGGCTAGCTATGACAATCAGTTTGTATTGCTAGTACTATGGGTTGGGATCATGGTTCATTGTTTAGCCCACTCTGTTTAGCACATGGCCTCACATGTGAATCCTTAAAGRGATGGGTGATACTAAGGCTTAAGGGTGTGTGCATGATGCTGAATGGGTGTAGACAAAGAAGAGCTCTCCAGTAGGTGTACCAAWACATTCAAGGGCCATTTTATCAAAAGTGGGGTTAGAAGTTTATCAACTTTCAAAGCAGAATTACTTTCCCATTGTTCCTCAACTGCAGTGTATGATATACAATTTTCCAACTCTGAGTCTCTACTTTTATCAAATGTGAAAAACATCATTTCAAATGTTGCTACATAAGACCGAATCGAGGTGGTGGGTCACATTTACCATTCATTTCTATTGGGCACAAAATAATCTGAAACACAACCAAAACCAACAGCGAATGCATCTTACAAGTTTGTAGAGTCACAAGATTGATGTAATCATTGTGTGCTAGGAATATGGGACCAATTAATACACTTTCGACTACTTTAATACACATATAAGGGATTTTGTCCCAATACTTTTGGTCCCTTAAAATGGGGGGAGTATGTAATTTCTAAATGGTTCACCTGATATGGATGACAATACGCTCAAACTAAAGCTGGCAGTCTGCACTTTAACCTCATAATCATTGTATTCTTTCAAAGTCCTGAAGTACAGATCCAAAACAACAAAACATTTGTCAATGTCTCAATACTTTTGGAGCTCACTGTATTTGGACAGTGATGCACATTGTTTTTAAATGTGGCTCTATACTCCAGCATTTTGGATTTCCGATCAAATGTTTCATATGAGGTGAAAGTACAGAATGTCATATTTTATTATTTTCACATATCTGATTTATCGTTTAGAAATCAAAAGCACTTTATATATCACTTATAGTGTATTAAAGTAGTCTAAAGTTTAGTATTTGGTCCCATATTCCTTGCACACAATTACTACATCAAGTTGGATGCATTTACACCTTGTTTTGGCTGTGTTTCTGATTATGGTTTGTCCAATAGGAAGTGAATAGTGAATAATTTCTTGTAATGTGTCCCTCAGTTTTAAGCCCCTCATAGTGTATGCTTGCACACTCGCACACACACACACACACGCATACGCACGCACGCACGCACGCACAGCACTGCACGCACGCACGCACGCACGCACGCACGCACACACACAAAGGACAGGAAAATACCTTGTTCCTGATCTCTTGTTCCTTTCTGATCTTTTTAGATTCACATAAAAAGTCTAGAGGTTGGGGAAAGGGGTCATTTTGGAATTCCTCAGTAAGCTGGAGCCCTCTGCAATATAGTCACTATCCTGATGTTCTGACATCAGGCTATTTCCCTCCTGAGTTCGAGGTGCTTTCTAGGGACCCGCTCAAGGATGACAGGGTGGAAAGTAGGGTGTGACCGCTGGGACACTCCAGCGTGGGAGTTTGCTCCATCCTCCCCGTCCCTGTCCGCGTCTTAGTCTCCGGCCATTTAACTCCTGGTGACCCCCAGGCACTGTTGACGTCAATCAACCCAAAAGGCCCTGTGGGCCCTGGACAACAACAACAAAAATAGTGATGAAGACAGATTTTTGGGCAGGACAGGGGGACATCGAGACGAGCTTAAAACCTTGGCAAAGGTCAGGGTCCTTATTTATCAATCGTCTCAGAGTAGGAGTGCTGATCTAGGATCATAATGAATGAATAATGAATGAATTATTATAGACAGGGGAGACCTGATCCTAAATCAGCCCTCCTACTCTGATACGCTTGATAAATATAAACTCTGGTTAGGTTATAAGGCAGTTTTATCGTATCAATTGATTCTGCACTGAAATGGATGTCCTTGTGGGCAGATTGCGATTCAAGATTCACAGGGGAAATCTGGTAAAAAAGGCACCTGACTCTTGGTCAGACTGCTACTAACTCTAATTCACATACAACAAGTGCTCAGCATATGTGGGAACTCCTTCAAGACTGYTGGAAAAGCATTCCTCATGAATCTGGTTGAGAGAATGCCAAGAGTGTGCAAAGCTGTCATCAAGGCAAAGTGTAGCTACTTAGAGTCTAAAATATAACATATATTTGTTGGTTACTACATGATTCCTTATGTGATATTTCAGAGATTTGATGTCTTAGCTTCACCTGGAATGCTTTTCCAAAAGTCTTGGCGTTTCCATGTATGTTGAGCACTTTTCCTTCACTCTGCGGTCCTACTCATCCCAAAACATCTCAATTGGGTTATGGTCGGGTGATTGTGGAGGCCAGGTCATTTGATGCAGCACTCCATCACTCTCCTTCTTGGTCAAATAGCCCTTACACAGCCTGGAGGTGTGTTGGGTCATTGTCCTGTTGAAAAACAAATGATAGACCCACTAAGCGCRAACAAGGTCAAATCAAATTTTATTTGTCCGAATATAACAGGTGTAGACCTGCATCGAATACAACTGGTATTACAACCTTACAGTGAAATGCTTACTTACAAGTAAAAAATAGAAGATTTATTTTAAAAGTAAATAATTAAACAGCAGCAGTAAAATAACAATAGCGAGGCTATATACAGGGGGTACCGGTACAGAGTCAATGTGCGGGGGCTACGGTTATACAGGGGCGGCAGGTAGCCTAGTGGTTAGGGTGTTGGCCAAGTAACTGAAAGGTTGTTAGATCGAATCGCTTAGCTGACAAGTTAAAAATCTGTCGTTCTGCCCCTGAACAAGGCAGTTAACCCACTGTTCCTAAGCCATCATTGTTGGTAGAGTTAAAGTGACTATGCATCGATAACAAACAGAGAGTAGCAGCAGTGTAAAAGAGGGGTCTGGGTAGCCCTTTGATTAGCTGTTCAGGAGCCTTATGGCTTGGTGCTAGAAGCTGTTAAGAAGCCTTTTGGACATAGACTTGGCGCACCGGTACCGTTTGCCATGCGGTAGCAGAGAGAACAGTCTATGACCAGCGTGGCTGGAGTCTTTGGCAATTTTTAGGGCCTTCCTCTGATACCGCCTGGTATAGAGGCCCTGGATGGCAGGAAGCTTGTCCCCAGTGATGTACTGGGCCGTACGCATTACCCTCTGTAGTGCCTTGCGGTCGGAGGCCGAGCAGTTGCCATACCAGGCAGTGATGCAACCAGTCAGGATGCTCTCGATGGTGCAGCTGTAGATCMTTTTGAGGATCTGAGGACCCATGTCAAATCTTTGTCGTGCCCTCTTGACGACTGTCTTAGTATGTTTGGACCATGGTAGTTTGTTGGTGATGTGGATGCCAAGGAACTTGAAGCTCTCAACCTGCTCCACTACAGCCCCGTTGATGAGAATAGGGGCGTGCTCAGTCCTCCTTTCCCTGTAGTCCATGTTGAGATGTGTCTGTTACTTGAACTCTGTGAAGCATTTATTTGTGCTGCAATTTCTGAGGCTGGTAACTCTAATGAACTTATCATCTGCAGCAGAAGTAACTCTGGGTCTTCCTTTCCTGTGGCTGTCCTCATAGGAGCCAGTTTCATCATAGCGCTTGATGTTTTCTGTAACTGAACTTGAAGAAACTTTCAAAGTTATTGAAATGTTCTGGATTGACTGACCTTCATGTCTTAAAGTAAAGATGTCATTCTCTTTGCTTATTTGAGCTGTTCTTGCCATAATATGGACTTGGTATTTTACCAAACAGGGCTGTCTTGTATACCAACCCTACCTTGTCTCAACACAACTGATTGGCTCAAAACATTAAAAAGGAAAGAAATTCCACAAATTAACTTTCAACAAGGCACACCTGTTAATTGAAATACATTCCAGGTGACTACCTCATGAAGCTGGTTGAGAGAATGCCAAGAGTGTGCAAAGCTGTCATCAAGGCAAAGGGTATCTACTTTGAATAATTAAAATATAAAATATATTTTGATTTGTTTAACACTTTTTTAGTTACTACATGATTCCATATGTGTTATTTCATAGTTTTGATGTCTTCACTATTATTCTACAATATTATTCTAAAAATAAAGAAAAACCCTTGAATGAGTCGGTGTGTCCAAACTTTTGACTGGTACTGTATATGGAGACCATTTAGTGCAAAAAATACATGTAAAAAAAGTACAAATGTTTCCTCATCTTTTTTATATCTCTCAGATATGGGACAGACACTTCAGAACAAACTTTGTTTTGATTTGTGTTTGAGGACTATCTGTTCTTCCATGTAGTGAATCTGTTATTCAGGGCATTTGTATGGGCTAATAGCAGTAAGGCCAAATAAAATGTTTCATCAAATAATTTATAAATATTTGGGGGGGATACTTCAAGGTGTCTTAAAATTCTAAATCAAATAGCAAGTTGGATGAAGTCCCTGAATACTGGTCCAGGGTCAGGTGTTTTTTCTTTGGTCAGTGACAATTTACAGCTCAAGCTTTCTGACACGGTCATTCTGTCTCAGTCAGAGTCTTTGTTTGCATTTGTTGTCCAAATCTGTCACCTGCTGGTCAAAAAGAGAAGAACACATCAATGTCAGGGCATTTCGTATTTTTTTCACCCAATGTTTTACCTAAATACAATGACATAGTGACATTTTCTGTTGATTTCACGTTGAATTCACGTTAGTTGAAAACTCAACCAAATGTAAATCAAAACTAGACGTTGAACTGATGTCTGTGCCCAGTGGGAATTAACTGGTGTACCCTTGGCCAAGGAGCTTCACACAGCTATGCACAATACAATTCAACAAGCACGGAACATACAACCAATAAGAAACACAGGCTATTCTGGTAACACTTTATTTGACACATAGCGTCTGGTAACACTTTATTTGACACCTAGCGTCTGGTAACACTTTATTTGACACCTAGCGTCGGGTAACACTTTATTTGACACCTAGCGTCTGGTAACACTTTATTTGACACCTAGCGTCTGGTAACACTTTATTTGACGCCTAGCGTCATAACATGTTATGACACAGTCATAACAATGTCAAATATGTCATAACACTGTCATGACACATATATTTAGACCAGTTGTGACATAATACTCAGTTCCCAGTGTATTAAGTACACCCATCTAGTACCAGGTCTGACCCCCATTTGCCTCCAGAACAGCCTGAATTCTTTCGGGGCATTAAAAAAGCGTTGCTCTATTGGTATCAAGGGACCTATATGGACTCATGCTGCTTACGCCAAATAAAGACCTCCTCCATTCCTGTCATTATTGAAAGAGATTGTGATATCTCACATCGCAAAATAGGGCTACTTAATGTTAGATCCCTCACTTCCAAGGCAGTTATAGTCAATTAACTAATCACTCACTGATCATAATCTTGATGTGATTGGCATGACTGAAACATGGCTTAAGCCTGATCCATTTACTTTGTTAAATGAGGCCTCTCCTCCTGGTTACACTAGTGACCAAAGGCGGAGATAGCAAATTTCATTTTACAAAAACAAATGACTGCATTTTCRTCTTTTGAAATCTATGTAGCCTATGCAGGAAATCTATGTAGCCTACTCAATTACTTTTCATAGCTACTGTTTAGAAGCCTCCTGGGCCATATACAGCGTTCCTCACGGAGTTCCCTGAATTCTTATCGGACCTTGTAGTCATGGCAGATAATATTCTAATTGTTGGTGACTTTAATATTTACATGGAAAAGTCCACAGACCCACTCCAAAAGGCTTTTGGAGACTTCATCGACTCAGTGGGTTTTGTCCAACATGTCTCCGGACCTACTTACTGCCACAGTCATACTCTGGACCTAGTTTTGTCCCATGGAATAAATATTGTGGATTTTAATGTTTTTCCTCATAATCCTGGACTATCGGACCACCATTTTATTACGTTTGCAATCTCAACAAATAATCTGCTCAGACCTCAACCAAGGATCATCAAAAGCCGTGCTATAAATTCTCGGACAAACCAAAGATTCCTTGATGCCCTTCCAGACTCCCTCCACCTACCCAAAGACGTCAGAATACAAAAATTGGTTAACCACCGAACTGAGGAACTAAATTTAACCTTGCGTAATACCCTAGATGCAGTCGCACACCTAAAAACAAAAAACATTTGTCATAAGAAACTAGCTCCCTGGTATACAGAAAATACCCGAGCCCTGAAGCAAGCTTTCAGAAAATTTCAATGGAAATGGTGCTACACCAAACGTGAAGTCTTCCAACTAGATTGGAAAGATAGTACCATGCAGTATCAAAGAGCCCTCACTGCTGCTCGATCATCCTATTTTTCCAGCTTAACTGAGGAGAGTAAGAACAATCCAAAATATATTTTTGATACTGTCGCAAAGCTAACTAAAAAGCAGCATTCCCCAAGAAAGGATGGCTTTCACTTCAGCAGTGATAAATTCATGAACTTATTTGACGAAAAGATCATGATCATTAGAAAGCAAATTACGGACTCCTCTTTAAATCTGCATATTTCTCCAAAGCTCAGTTGTCCTGAGTCTGCACAACTCTGCCAGGACCTAGGATCAAGGGAGACACTCAGGTTTTTTAATCCTGTATCTCTTGACACATTCATGAAAATAGCAATGGCCTCTAAACCTTCAAGCTGCATACTGGATCCTATTCCAACTAAACTACTGAAAGAGCTGCTTCCTGTGCTTGGTACTCCCATGTTGAACATAATAAATGGCTCCCTATCCACCGGATGTGTACCAAACTCACTAAAAGTGGCAGTAATAAAGCCTCTCTTGAAAAAGCCAAACCTTGACCCAGAAAATATAAAAAACTATTGGCCTATATCGAATCTCCCATTCCTCTCAATTTAAAAAAAAGCTGTTGCTCAGCAACTCACTGCCTTCCTGAAGACAAACACTGTATATACGAAACACTTCTGTCTGGTTTTAGACCCCATCATACCACTGAGACCGCACTCGTGAAGGTGGTAAATTACCTTTTAATGGCATCAGACGAAGGCTCTGCATCTGTCCTCGTGCTCCTAGACCTTAGTGCTGCTTTTGACACCATCGATCACCACATTCTTTTGGAAAGATTGGAAACCCAAAATTGGTCTATACGGACAAGTTCTGGCCTGGTTTAGATCTATCTGTCAGAAAGATATCAGTTTGTCTCTGTGGATGGTTTGTCCTCTGACACATTTGGTTTGACACATTTGTCCTCTGACACCTCTGACACAAGTTTCAGTGTTCCTCAAGGTTCCGTTTTAGGACCACTATTGTTTTCACTATACATTTTACCTCTTGGTGATGTCATTCGGACACATAATGTTAACTTTCACTGCTATGCGGACAATACACAGCTGTACATTTCAAGGAAATATGGTGAAGCCCCTAAATTGCCTTCCCTGGAAGCTTGTGTTTCAGCCATAAGGAAGTGGATGAATGCAAATGTTTTACTTTTAAAATCGGACAAAACAGAGATGCTAGTTCTAGGTCCCAAGAAACAAAGAGATCTTCTGTTGGATCTTGATGGTTGTACAGTTGTCTCAAATAAAACAGTGAAKGACCTTGGCGTTACTCTGGACCCTGATCTCTCTTTTGACAAACATATCAAGACTATTTCAAGGACAGCTTTTTTTCTATCTTCGTAACATTGCAAAAATCTGAAAGTTTCTGTACAAAAYGGATGCAGAAAAGTTAATCCATACTTTTGTCACTTCTAGATTAGACCACTGCAATGCTCTACTTTCCGGCTACCGGGATAAAGCACTAAATAAACTTCAGTTAGTGCTAAACACGGCTGCTAGAATCTTGACTAGAACCAAAAAATGTGATCATATTACTCCAGTGCTAGCCTCTCTACACTGGCTTCCTGTTAAGGCTAGGGCTGATTTCAAGGTGTTACTGCTAACCTACAAAGCATTACATGGGCTTGCTCCTACCTATCTCTCCCATTTGGTCCTGCMGTACATACCTACACGTACGCTACGGTCAAAAGATGCAGGCCTTCTTTTTGTCCCTAGAATTTCAAAGCAAACAGCTGGAGGCAGGGCTTTCTCCTATAGAGCTCCATTTTTCTGGAATGGTCTGCCTATCCACGTGAGAGACGCAGACTCTGTCTCGACATTTAAGTCTTTATTGAAGACTCATCTCTTCAGTAGGTCCTATGATTGAGTGTAGTCTGGCCCAGAGGTGTGAAGGTGAACGGAAAGGCACTGGAGCAACRAACCACCCTTGCTGTCTCTGCCTGGCCGGTTCCCCTCACTCCACCGTGATTTTCTGCCTCTAACCCTATTACGGGGGCTGAGTCACTGGCTTACTGGTGCTCTTCCATCCCGTCCCTGGGAGGGGTGCATCACTTAAGTGGGTTGAGTCACTGACGTGATCTTCCTGTCCAGGTTTGGTGCCCCCCTCGGGTTCGTGCCGTGGGCGAGATCTTTGTGGGCTTTGGCAAAGTGGGTGGGGTTATATCCTRCCTGGTTGGCTCTGTCCGGGGGTATTGTCGGACAGGGCCACAGTGTCTCCCGACCCCTCCTGTCTCACCCTCCATTATTTATGCTGCATTAGTTTATGTGTTGGGGGGCTAGGGTCAGTCTGTTATATCTGGAGTATTTCTCCTGCGTTATCCGGTGTCCTGTGTGAATTTAAGTATGTTTCCTCCTAATTCTCTCTCTTTCTCTCTCTCTCTCTTTCTCTCTTCTCTCGGAGGACCTGAGCCCTAGGACCATGCCTCAGGACTACATGGCCTGATTACTCCTTGCTGTCCCCAGGCCACCAGGTCATCCTGCCTCTCCAGTTTCAACTGTTCTGCCTGCAGCTATGGAACCCTGACCTGTTCACCGGACTTGCTACCTTGTCCCGGACCTGCTGTTTTCGACTCTTTCTCCCTACCGCACCTGCTGTCTCTAACTCTGAATGATCGGCTATGAAAAGCCAACTGACATGTACTCCTGCGGTGCTGACCTGTTGCACCCTCTACAACCAATGTGATTATTATTATTTGACCCTGCTGAACATTTTGGCCATGTACTGTTATAATCTCCACCCGGCAAAGCCAGTAGAGGACTGGCCACCCCTCAGAGCCTGGTTCCTCTCTAGGTTTCTTCCTAGGTTCCTGCCTTTCTAGCAGGTTTTTCCTAGCCACCGTGCTGCTACATCTGCATTGCTTGCTGTTTGGGGTTTTAGGCTGGGTTTCTGTATAGCACTTTGTGACATCGGCTGATGTAAAAAKGGCTTCATAAATACATTTGATTGATTGAATAAGAAATCATTTATCCTCTAAGATAGGCCTTAAGTGATTCCCATAAGAGAGAATGAGAGGTTGAGCTTGTCTGATTTGAAAAAAGAAAATTATCAATAGAAGTGGGGATAACGTTAGAAAARTCTCCATCAGACAGGAGAAGAGAATTGAATCTCCAGAGAGGAGTACGAGTCCTGATAGGACTATGTCGAGGGCTAAAGGTCCATGGTCAGAAATTACAATGGGTAAATATTCAGAAGAGGTGACATTTGGAAGTAACTTATGATCAATAAAGAAATAGTCAATATGAGAAAAAGAATGGTGTACATGTGAAAAGAAAGAATATTCTCTTGCCTGGAGATTCTGAAATCATCAGGGATCTGTACACCCATTCTGAACCATAAAATCTGAAAAGGACTTTGACATAGCAGAAGGAGACATAGTTCTGGGGTTGGAGCGGTCTGAAGCCGGGCTAATAACACAATTCAGATCCCTGCCAAATATCAAAAGATGGGTGTTCAGAGAAGGGATTTTCCCCAGCAACTCATTGGCAAATACAACATCATCAAAATTGGGTGTATATACACTGACCAATACTACAGGTGTGTGCCAAATCGTGCCAGTTACGATTAAATATCTCCCATTACTGTCTGAAATAACATTAGTAGTAAAGAAATGTATTAATTTACTAACTAAAATTGCAACCCCTCTGSCTTTGGAGTTAAAGTCTGAATGGAAAACCTGACTAAACCTGGAGTTTTGTAGCCTTGAGAGATCTTTAATGCGTAAATGGGTCTCTTGTAAAAATACCACATCTGCTTTCAGCTTTTTCAAATGGGAGAAGATCCTAGACCCCTTGACAGGATTGTTCATTGCCTTAGTATTCCAAGATAAAAACTTTATAGGATTAGGCCTACCTATTCCAATATTACTATTATTAGCGTTGTTAGCCACCTAAAATATTGAAAGGAAAAAGGTGTGGAAACAGACCAAGCGTTTGCAAAGATAACAGCGAAAACGGATGAAAAAAGCAAAGAAAAAAAACAAACAACAAAAAAAMCAAATAGGACCAAAAAAGGTTACTTACCCTCCCCTCCCACCCAAACCCAAAGTCTCCTTCCCCAGCGAATGGAGACAGCAGGTTGAAGTTTGAGCAGCTTCGGTGCATATTAACAGAAAACCTTCCTATCCTAACACGGAGAGGCTCCATAGCACGAGTAATAAAATACATTTGAAAAGGCATTCACAAAACAGTAAAGTAGGTCTACAGATAACCAAAACAAAGACAGAAAACCCCGTAACAGTAAAACGTAACTGTCCTGACTCAGGGAGTCCTCAATCAATGCAACACGTACAATGTGTCTTAAGGATGGCCAAATAATTGTCTCTCAGTATGTTCCCCTGTTACAAAAAAGAAAGGGGCMGAGTGTCTGTACATGTACGAATGATCAATAGAGCGTAATAAAGTGGTGAAAAGTCCTTCAGTAAGTAACTAGATGAAAAAACAAAAAAGGAAAGCTCCGCAAAAGCCTAGCCAAATAAAAATAACCGTGTAGCTTAAATAACAACCACACAAGACAATATTAGTTATTTTTTATCAGAGTTCAATAACGTTAATGTTTCTGCCGCGTAGAAAAGGAATGGCAACAGGGGGAAAAAAGACCCTGCCATAAAAGTCAAAACATACCTAGGCTAGGCTATACATGCTACCTGGCAAAAGAGTAGGTCATAGATCCAAGATACGGCTCAGAAGTGACGAACCAACGCTGGGCGTCCTCGTGGGAGTCGAACTGTAGCTTTCCCCGGCATGTTCAATGTGGAGACGAGCGGGGAAGCGGAGTGAGAATTTAACTTTCTTCTCATGAAGGTTGCGTTTCACATCGAGGAATTTAGCTCTTTTCTTGGTGACATTCGAGCTGAGGTCAGGAAAGATGAACACCTTGCTTCCGCAGAAGTGTAGTTGGTCTCTGTCCTCTGGCCAATGCGTTGGGCTCTATCCAGCTTCGGGGGTGATCAAACCATGGCTGGACCCAGCACCTCCGCAAAGAATTCTGACATGAACTTTACTGAGTCCCCGGCGAGAACGCCGAGAACGGGATTCCAGGTCATCGGTCTATCGGTCTTGTCAATCAGCTTTTGGTTTTCGGAGCTCAGACGGGCGACCGTTTTCTCAAGGGCTACTATGCGGTCACTGTAGTCACACAGGTCATGTTCAAAGCCGTCAAGTCGGTGGCCTTGTTCATCCGCAGCGGCTCGGACACCATCCAGGACGGCAGAGAAGGGGCCAGAGTAGCATCGATGGCAGTTTTGAGCTGAGTGGCAATAGTAGCTGTAATTTAAGAGACCAGAACCGTACGGAGGTTCTGAAGATCTGTGGGGAGTGTGATCGCATGGGGCTCTGTAACGGTTGGACTGGAGTTGGCGCCATTACCATTCACATTTGCCATCGCAGTTGAAACGTTAGTTACAGGTCTCCTGCTCCTCAGGTCGTGTGACATTTGAATCGAAAAGGTAACTTAGGAACTTACCAATCAAATATGATATGTAAGAAAGTCGAATGCAAAGTACAAATTTGGCAAAAATTAACTAATGCGTAGGAGCCTCATCCACGAGCTTCTTCTCCATTCACATGCAAAACCGGAAGCCATGTGCCTTGAATTCTAAATAAACCACTGACAGTGTCACCAACAAAGCACCCCCACACCATCACACTTCCTGCTCCATGCTTCATGGTGGAAACCACACATGCGGAGATCATCCGTTCACCTACTCCGAAYCTCATAAAGACACGGCGGTTGGAACCAAAAAACTTCAATTTGGACTCAATAGACCAAAGGACAGATTTCCACCGGTCTAATGTCCATTGCCCGTGTCTCTTGGCCCAAACAAGTCACTTCTTCTTATTGATGTCCTTTAGTAGTGGTTTCTTTCTAGCAATTTGACCATGAAGGCCTGATCCAAAATCAATCAAATCAAATCACATTTTATTAGTCACATGCGCAGAATGCAACAGAATGCAACCTTACAGTGAAATGCTTACTTACGAGCCCCTAACCAAAAATGCAGTTAAAAAAAATACGGATAACAATAAGAAATAAAAGTAACAAGTAATTAAAGAGCAGCAGTAAAATAACAATAGTGTGACTATATACAGGGGGTACCGGTACAGAGTCAATGCGCGGGGGCACCGGTTAGTTGAGGTAATATGTACATGTAGGTAGAGTTATTAAAGTGACTATAAATGGATGATAACAACAGAGAGTAGCAGTGGTGTAACAGAGGGGGGCAACGCAAATAGTCTGGGTAGCCATTTGATTAGGTGTTCAGGAGTCTTATGGCTTGGGGGTAGAAGCTGTTTAGAAGTCTCTTGGACCTAGACTTGGTACCCCGGTACCGCTTGCCATGTGGTAGCARAGAGAAGAGTCTATGACTAGGGTAGCTGAAGTCTTTGACAATTTTTAGGGCCTTCCTCTGACACCGCCTGKTATAGAGGTCCTGGATGGCAGGAAGCTTGGCCCCAGTGGGACACTGGGCCGTTCGCACTACCCTCTGTAGTGCCTTGTGGTCGGAGGCCGAGCAGTTGCCATACCAGGCGGTGATGCAACCAGTCAGGATGCTCTTGATGGTGCAGTTGTAGAAACTTTTGAGGATCTGAGGACCCATGCCAAATCTTTTCAGTCTCCTGAGGGGGAATAGATTTTGTCGTGCCCTCTTCACGGCTGTCTTGATGTGCTTCGACCATGTTAGTTTGTTGGTGATGTGGACACCAAGGAACTTGAAGCTCTCACGATGATCCACTGCAGCCCTGTCGATGAGAATGGGGGCATGCTCTGTCCTAATTTTCCTGTAGTCCACAATCTTCTCCTTTGTCTTGATCACATTGAGGGAGAGGTTGTTATCCTGGCACCACACGGTTAGGTCTCTGACCTCCTCCCTATAGTCTGTCTCGTCAATGTCGGTGATCAGGCTGTTGTATCATCTGCAAACTTAATGATGGTGTTGGAGTTGTGCCTGGCCGTGCAGTCATGAGTGAACAGGGAGTACAGGAGGGGACTGAGCATGCACCCCTGAGGGGCCCGGCGGATGGTTGTACCTACCCTTAGCACCTGGGGGCGGCCCGTCATGGAAGTCTAGGATCCAGTTGCAGAGGAAGCGTGTTTAGTCCCAGGGTCCTTGCTTATTGATCGAGGCTTGTGAGGGTGCTATGGTGTTGAACGCTGAGCTGTAGTCAAGAATAGCATTCTCACATAGGTGTTCCTTTTGTCCAGGTGGGAAAGGGCAGTGTGGAGTGCAATAAAGATAGCATCATCTATGGATCTGTTGGGGCGGTATGCAAATTGGAGTGGGTCTAGTGTTTCTGGGATAATGGTGTTGATGTGAGCCATGACCAGCCTTTCAAAGCACTTCATGGCTACAGACGTAAGTGCTACGGGTCGGTAGTCATTTAGGCAGGTTACCTTAGTGTTCTTGGGCACAGGCACTATGGTGGTCTGCTTAAAACATGTTGGTATTACAGACTCAGACAGGGAGAGGTTGAAAATGTCAGTGAAAACACTTGCCAGTTGGTCAGCGTATGCTTGCAGTACACGTCCTGGTAATCTGCCTGGCCCTGCGGCCTTTTGAATGTTGACCTGTTTAAAGGTCTTACTCACATCGGCTGCGGAGAGCGTGATCACGTGTGATCACACAAAACAGTCCTGTAGCTTAGCATCTGCTTCATCTGACCACTTATTTATTGATCTAGTCACTGTTGCTTCCTGCTTTCATTTTTGCTTGTAAGCAAGAATCAGGAGGATATAATTATTGTCAGATTTGCCATATCGAGGGCGAGGGAGAGCTTTGTATGCGTCTCTGTGTGTGGAGTAAAGGTGGTCCAGAGTTTTTTTCCCTCTGGTTGCACATTTAACAGATTTAAGTTTCGCTGCATTAAAGTCCCCGGCTACTAAGAGCACYGCCTCTGGGTGAGCGTTTTCTTGTTTGCTTATGGCGAAATACAGCTCATTCAATGTTGTCTTAGTGCCAGCCTCTGACTGGTGTTATGTAAACAGCTATGAAAAATACAGACGAAAACTYTCTAGGTAGATAGTGTGGTTTATCTCAGGCGAGCAATAGCTCGAGACTTCCTTAGATATTGCGCACCRGCTGTTATTTACAAAAATACATAGTCACGCAGTCTCCTCTGAACAGTTGATGTTGAGATGTGTCTGTTACTCAAACTCTGTGAAGCATTTATTTGGGCTGCAATCTGAGGTGCAGTTAACTCTAATTAACTTATCCTCTGCATCAGAGGTATTTCCAGTTTCATCATAGCGCTTGATGGTTTTTGTGACTGCGCTTGAAGAAAATGTCAAAGTTCTTGAAATGTTCCGGATTGACTGACCTTCATGCCTTAAAGTAATGATGGACTGTTTCTCTTTGCATATTTGAGCTGTTCTTGCCATAATATGGACTTCGTGTTTTACCAAATATGGCTGTCTTCTGTATACCACCCCTAGCTAGTTACAACACAACTGATTGGCTCAAACGCATTAAGAAGGAAAGAAACTCCACAAATTAACTTTTAACAAGGCTCACCTGTTAATTGAAATGCATTCCAGGTGACTACCTCATGAAGCTGGTTGAGAGAATGCCAAGAGTGTGCAAAGCTGTCATCAAGGCAAAGGGTGTCTACTTTGAATAATCTCAAATATAACATGTATTTTGATTTGTCTAACACTTTCTTGGTTACTACATGATTCGGGGTCGCCACTGATGTTTTATATATACAGTGGGGAAACAAAGTATGAACACTGCCGATTTTTTGCAGGTTTTCCTACTTACAAAGCATGTAGAGTCTGTCATTTTTATCATAGGTACCACTTCAACTGTGAGAGACGGAATCTAAAAGAAAAATCCAGAAAAATCACATTGTATGATTTTGAAGTAATTAATTTGCATTTTATTCATGACATAAGTATTTGATCACCTAACCAACCAGTAAAGAATTCCGGCTCTCACAGACCTGTTAGTTTTTCTTTAAGAAGCCCTCCTGTTCTCCACTCCATTACCTTCCTTCCTGCAACCCCATGTTTGATACGTCGGTAGTTTAAAGAAGAATGTCCGAATAAGTAATTTATAAGATAACCTGTGATATTGAAAGACATCCTTGTCCTACTACTAACTCAGATCAAACAGACTCCAGATCTTCTCCATGACAATGGCAAGACCAGAGCAGTCTGAATACAGCCTTATACCTCATAAGAGATCCTATTACAGGCAACGCAAAATTGTAACCTGTGTACAGGCATTGTTTATACCGACTACGATACGAGTGAGCGCGAAGCAAGTCTATAGAAGTGAAATAAGCAACACTACCACCTTATCCACCTTAACTTTGTCTAAATTATATAATTTTTACAAATCTATATAGGCCAAGATTACCTCAATCACCAACCAGCAGCATTGGCTCGGGCTCCTATCCTAACGTGTCTAGGGGCGCACCAGTGTCAGATGTTGTGACGTTATAATCTATGCGAGTTTCTTGCAGCAGCCCGCACAGTTCGCAGACACCTCGTAGCTTGGCTAGACCCAAATGTCTCAGACCTCGTTGGGGCATCACCAAACCAAATAATAAAGCTCGTTAGATCCATAGTAGTAGAAACATGTATATTAGCCAACTTGTTTTAAACCCTTCTTCGTCTAGTTAGTTATCCGAATTAATTTACTATTTACGTGTGTTATTATTCAGCAGCGGGCTTGTTAATTAGCATTGCCTAGCTAGCTAACATCCCGACATGCGGTCACTAAGCTACTCTCCGGCTAAAGAATGAGGATATCCAGTTAAAACAAGAGTTAGAGGGTGGGCTGTTACAGTGAAAGAGAATAGAAAAGACGTTCAGTGAAGAAGAGAAGACGCATTCAGAGTGAAAGAGGAGGAGATGCAGTTTATGAGTGAAAAGAGGATGAGGAAGATGACTGTTACATCGAAAAAGAGGAGGAAACTGGATATCTTGGCCCGTTCCCAAACCACATCTTAAGGCACTCAATGGTATCTAACGATGACAGCCATAAGATGGTTCTTGGGAAACCGTTCCCGATAACACTAGTAAGTTACTGTCTTAAAACAGAGACACATACTCTGCAGTGTGAACTGAGTGTGGTGTTAAAGGAAATTCTGCAATTGTAATCCCTATTTGACGTTATTGTTATTTATAGCCATTGATTCTTGACAGAATATAACACATGCCTCATGAGTTATTCAACTGTTGTGCCCATCAGATACCCCAAATAAGCTTTTTTTTTACTCCAATGTTTAGAAACATGTAAATCAACCCGTATAGCCTTCAACATGGTAAAACTATATGTTATATCTTGGATAGCAGTCCTTGCATCAGAGGTCTGTCTGTCTCTAGTATACATTTCTCCACGCCCAAATCATCTTCTTACCAAAACAGTGTGGAATGACAGATTTTTATTGTTTAACTGGCAGATTGCTGGGTTGGTGATTTTTAAAAACAGCAACAAATGGACTGCCCAGAGAATGGGTTGGTAAACAGCTGGGGATGGGAAAGGAGAAAGTGTACCAATCAATGAAAGGGCAGAGCTGGAAATATTTTACGAAAATACTTTGAGGAACTATTGTCATTCGCAATTGATTTCATTTAAGACTTTGTTTACTTGCTGATTTGAGGTGAAGAAAAATTTATCCTTGAGAACTCCACAATCATTAGTGGTCAGCGTTAAGACCATGGAGAGTACTATCAGACATCCCAATGGGCACATTTATTCGCCTACATTTGTTGAAGGCCAGTAGACTAATCCTACTTCTATATGCGCAATCAGGTGTGCGTTCCTACTCAACCTTGACCAGGAGTGTTTCAAATGAACGACAACTTTAATAAATGACAAAAACTGGCGTCTCTTCTGGGTCAGTCTGGGTGGTCTGCCAGGGGCTGTTTTCATTAGTTATCCGTTTGGGTCAGCATTATGAAAAACCTAGTTTCCCTCCTCTCAGGAACAGTAGTATAGTCAGCTTATATAACTTCAACGTAAATACTGATCTTGCTGTCGCAATTTTGACAGTCAAATTACAAACATACGACATGCAACAACAACACGTGCTTCTTCATTCTTACTCTGTAAGACAGTGTGCCGTGCTCCATTGTTGATCAACATCCCTAACAATGATGTTATAATGTTTATTGTCTGATGATTTACTGTAGGCCTCGTTAGTTGTTTGGACACAGAAGATACTTTAGCTCATTAATGTGTAGAGAACTGTTCCTTGATGAAGACACATTTATACCAAACACAAGCTATTTTCCTTTAATTCGGACATTTAGATGACAACCCAATTACAGAGTAGCCTAGTGGATTATTCACAAAATTACTCTGTGTTCAGGTTATGAAAATTCATGACCAGACATGTTTAGTTTTCCATGTTTTCACCTGAAACTAATTAAATTATTTATAGTCCTAGGTCTGTGTTTTGTTAGTGAAGTTATGGCCAATTTGTCTCAGCACACTTCGTGTACAAACCCCTCCTTTAGCTGATGAGCCAAAGAGCATTTTACGTGACTTGAATCTCCAGCCTTTTTACAAATACCCAATAAGTCAGAACGGCACAATTTAGACAATAACCCGACTCACACATATCAATCACCAGTAAGGAAGGCACTATTCAAACGCCTTACAGTTATATCCAAAGTGTGTGAAATGCACTCTAACCTGGAAATGGAGCGATTATTGCCTGTCGCCTATGAGAACTCCCTGAGTTGTCCCCCATGGTGGTGAATTAGTGAATAGACCAGAGCTTGAATGTGAGTTTCCTTGCAGTAGCACTCCCTTCTTGCCCGAACCACGGTCTTGCAAAAATATTCAGAACACACATGTGAACAAACACTAACAATTCATCTGCCGCTCCACCACATTTTTTGCTCTATGGCAAGATACTAAATCCATAACTGTAGTTACCTCGGAATCATCACCAGATGGCAGGCGTCCCTACCTACATCCATAAAACATCCTGGTGGACACAGTCCCCCCTGCTCAAATTCAGGCAGACCAATATACTTAGCATCCATACTAGTGTTCCCCATTACCAGATCGTACTACACCCACCCAAACGTAGTGGTTTCTCTATTAACCCAATATTATCTCAATCGCCCGTCTAAAACTAGTAAGTGTTTCTCTCAATTCCAGATATACTAACATCCAACTAATCCTTGTCGTTTCCTCATTAGCAAAATCAACGAGTTAATCCCCTCGTTAGTATGCCGGGTTACGTTCCCCCGAAATGACCATGGGCGAAGAGTAAAATCCGGCCCGTGTAAGTACGCATAACATCGTTCTTTATCAATTCTTTTTTATACATATATAGCCTTTTTGCTTTCATATCACAATGCTATTTACACCCAACTCAGCCGTGTCTCTTGCGTGTAGCCGTTTCACTGCTCTTCCAGACTGCGGCCGCTGCATCTGACCTGCGCTCGCCAGGTTCTCTTCTTCTGAAAGCCCGCCCGGTGCCAGGTAGTGATTGTACAAGCGGAGATAAAGACCCAGTACAACCCCAAGAAACACACATTAGTCCGCAACTCATTGACCGCTGTCTTAGTCGCTCTTTTCTTCTTTGTCTGAGACTCAACAAATTCTTCGCCTTGTAGCCCAACCGGAATAACACTTTCTGCAAGCCCCCACAAGGTACAGGACGACTGCACCTATTGAGAGGAGAGATGGGCTAATGTATCGCGACGATCTGGCCAACAACCTCCTTCCCTCCGTAAGACCAATTCGCTACAGGATGGAGATGGTCCTTTGAACTGGAACGGCTCTCATCATCCAAAGGTCCGATCCTAGCTACTCGCTTACAGTTCAGATCGACCTCGACACACCGACATGGTTGCTAAGCGACCCAAGCGTTAGTCCTTCCTCCTCTCTCCTCGTGTCCTTTCATCGACCATCTCTCACCCTCCATCTCGCAAACTAAAGGATGCTCCGTCGACTATATGTAGCTTTGTCCACTTTTCTGCCAGCTCTGCAATCCCGGTCAGCGCTGTGCGTCTCCATCCACTATACTGCAAGCTTATGGTCACTTGGGATTCGGCCATACGCCAGCTCCTCGAGTCGAACTTAAAGCCGTCTCCTCCAATCTGTTTAGACAGATTCACAGCTGTTTCTACGCAAGAGTGAGTGGACTCCGTTCAAAGCAGAGGCCCTCCGTTGCTTTTATGCACTGGCCTCTGCCATAGTTTTTCAGGCAGGCCTGCCAGAGTTTCCGTTTTCATTTCCTGACCCATGACCACATCTTGAGATGAACATATTGATGATTTAGCAACGCAGTGCGAGTGTGTTCGCACGCCAGTAGTCCTTCCCCAGTGACTAATGAATAAGTTCCCGTTTAGTATTCCGCCATCCGACAGAGTCCATAGCGTCAAACAATGTGAGGGTCACCTGTGGCGTATAGGAGCCTTGAAAGCACGGACGACGTAATCCCTGAAAGGTGATGCTCCATGGCGAATCAGGGGTAGTGTTTGGCGCAGAAATTCATTTCGCACACCATCATTGCCCAATCAATTACCGTGAACCTCGCGTTGTCCAGGAGCAAAGCACTTTAAAGTTCCCAGTGCCCTTAGTCAAGCCTTCCAGAATAGAGAGCAGCTTGATCTGCCCGGGGGCCTAGAAAACGCTCTTTGCTTGAAATCCCCCACAAGTCGCGATGGCCAATTGACGCCCCCGTTTATTTGTTCATCCAAGCTCCTTATGGATAAACGTACTTATCCCATGCTCTGTAATTGCCAGAGAACAAAGCTCTCATTCCATTCCTTTTAATTTTATTAATCTCAGCGTTCTTCCTGATCATATTAGTCAGATATATTTATACTGACCTGGAAATCAGTCATCCCATGGGCATAATATATATATTCATAGAAACCTGCGGCAATTGATCTCACTATCAATACCCAAGGAAGTAAAATCGAGTCTTTTGAACTTACAATCCTGGGGCTTTGGCTTCTTCCTAGCCATTATTTCTCTTGAAGTGCGGAGCATTCGTTTCCAATAGGCAGTCTCTCCATTGTTAAAAACCGTTGTTCGGGCTTAAATAATGCACCTCTTTGTTTAGATTCCGTCTCTCATAGTTGAAGTGTAACCTATCATACACATCCGCCCAAAGAATCGTGCATCGATCATATCATGTCATTTTTCGTACAAGATTTACGAAAAACCTGCCTTCTGCAAAATCTCAGTGTATCACCATCAGCGGTATCCGCTAAGCCGTCCATTTCTCTCACCCGGTTATCCTAAGACACCCAGTATTTCAAAGATCCATACGCGTTTCTTAAAACTTTCAAAACCAGCCCCTACTCAGCTCACTTAAAAATGAACGCTTGCAATCTTTGTACACCCCCAGCACGTGCTGGGGATTCAAGCCTGGCATTCCCCGTCTTTCCTCACTTCAGTTTGTTCCAGTCCCTATCCAAACTAGTCTGTGGCGGCTGCCGATAGATGCGTGAAATACCTTCTCCCCACATCCTTACTCACAAAACACATAGTTCAACATATACCAGCAACATAGTTTTACCACAGCATATAACTTCGCTTTTTCTGCAAGTAACTTTGTATCATCACAAATTCATATTTTTATTCTTGACCATGTCTTTATATTCACATCATGTCTATTATATATCAGCCCGAGTATTACCCAACCCCTACCCTCTAGTCGGCTGCTTTTGTTGCCGACCAGTTATCCCCAACCCCACTTGTTTCGTCTTTCGCTCTCAATTAAAATTGACCTGCTCTTCTGCTGTTCCCACTCTTCTCCATAAATCGTCCTAAGCTTTTTCCTCTGCGCTTATATGTATCACGGAATGCAACCCTCAAACGGTATCGAATTAATTAACATCTCGTGAGCCCCGTAATGCGCAGTGTCGACATTCAAAAGTTGAGCAAATTCGCCTTGTGGTGTCATTAATTCCCTTTCCCTTCCCCTTCCGTAATGCTTCAGTGTTACATCCAATCCCATGAACGAGTTTAAGCTTTTTAGTCTTGAATGATCAAACAATAGCTAGGTGGGTCTTTAAACGAGAATGCACTATCCCCGCCTACTTTGGTAAAAACCCAGCTGTTAGGCACCGTCATCAGACCAACAGCCTCACCGAGAAAACAGTCCATCCGCAACTCTTCTTCACATCCGTATATCAAAGATCTGCCAAGAAACTAGTTCAATGTTCAAAACGTATTCCAGCTCTTCAACATCTCCCTGTCATAAAGCCCATCTCTCCCGCCTGTGTATCTAGGGTTGTCTAGCATAACAAGACCATTGTCGAGAATGTCGAGTGATTCGATAAGAAACTGGTAATATACCCATCCTGACACAAATGAGCGCTACTTCTAGGGCATCTCTCCTGTGTGTTATAATCTCTGTGGTCCATTAGTTATTGCTCGACAGAACGAGTCTGACAGTGCTAAATATTTTTCTCCCACTCTATACCCACATTGATTCACAGCCTTAAGAATTTCTTCCTGTGGTAGTCTCTAGGATATGCTTTTCAATAACCACGATAGATGCCATGGCAGAAAGTTATGACACCACCCAATTACTCAACAAACACTTTTCACCAACTGTTCGAGAGCCCTGAAGTTCTTCCTGTGTGTTTCTCTTGGTGTTGAGTCGAGAGCTGTCCCCATAGCACAAAATCTTCCCTACACTATGTTATATCTACGCCCAATGAAAAGGGATTTCTCTACACCCTCGTGTGTGTCCTCTGTGTTAGAGTCAGAGAGCGCCATGTGCCGCAAGTAAAATACCTAATCCCACACCATCATCTCACCAGCTAATTACACTACCGGTCCTCTCGACACTGTGTGTGTTCTACTGACACTTATCTGTGTACCCTCAGATGACAAGTTTGATTAGTTCGATACTTTCTCACATATTGTCCCCACGCTATAAGTTATCGTCGTGCTGTACTTCGACTCCGATGTAATATCATCACGCTTCTGATGAAGATTTGCAACCTTTCCACAGTCAGAGACAGCAATGCATTTCTTCCCTGTGGGCTCTGCTGGTTTCTGGAGGAGTTCTGATGTGGAGGACTCTTCTCGCCTCGTCAGCCTGGAGTTTGAGTGCAGCATCGCCAAGGCATCCACGATGGCTAACTAACCCAGCTCTCCCAGCTCCCATGCTGCTGAACAAAATCAGATCTAGATAATTGGAGCTGGGCCTAACTTTACGACAGCGAGGCTCACAAATCACCTGCGAACTAACAAGATATTTGCCATCAGCATAACCATGATGTTGAACCAACAATTGAGGTCGTAATGAATGTTAAAAATATCACATTTGACTCTACTCATCCTTAAAAAGAAGCCAAGAGTCATATTTGTGCTGCTGTTTTCACATTGTAGTAGAACATCTAATGATTGCTAGCTAGTAATTAAGTTATTCATGTTCTGAGACTTTTGTCTCCAATATTGCCCTTGTTAGCTTAAAACTTCCACCACTTAGTAGGCGGCGATTGCGGACATATTAACAATCTGGTTGTATAAACTCCTCCCTGCTGTTATGGACGTTGCAGGCTAATCTGGTTAATAAGAAACATATAGGATGAGTATATCTGTCAGAGGAAAACCACTAGATGAGAAACTGTTAAATAATCTGTGCTGATAGAAACCATATTTATGGATGTAGCTATATCTGGTAATGAGGAAACACTATTCATGGGTGAGTTACAGTATCCCCTCGCCACTTCGCCGGTTCCGTATCGCGGAGTTCCTACTTTCGCGGATTTTCATAATGCATTTTTCATTTTTTTTTTGCATTGTCTCTGCCATTCTTGTTCCGCCTAAAACTCAATCCCCGCCTTCTCTGTACTCCCAAAACATGCTACGAAATGGTGCCTTCATTTTGTTCTTCTCGTGACAGTAATATGATGTCGATACCAAGCAGCGTACAGTAGAAAAAAAATAAACACTCACTCCGAGACCCGCACCTTTACTCCACCAACAGAGACGCATTGACAACTAGCCCAGAGCCCCCACGCCGAACTCGAATGACAAGCCCTCCTAAAAGCAAAATCTACAAATTCATGATATCCGTGAAACAAATCACGTAGGAGATGATCTATACTTACAGAGCAAGAGAACATCGAAAAGAGCAGGAAGCAACAAGAGAGGAAAGACTTAACGCTTGGTCGCCTTTGAACGAAAACTATAGATATAATAAGTGAGGCAGATGAAATGCAGATCTCACCTGTAAAACTTAGCGGCTACAGACTAGCTGAGTAATGTATCTCGCTGTTGACCGTTTCACTTACACACTTCTCCAAGTATAGATCTCACGCTGCTCTGCACCGCTCTGTCGCGAGTTTAAGACCTTTTTTAAAACAGTGTACCCAAGGGATCTTCATCCTTTTGCAAAGAAGTGAATTAAGACGACAACGCTGCCCTCCAATCATAGTTTCTCTTCAACATTCATCCTCGTGAAACAACACCTCCTTAGCGCTCCTGCTGTGGTGG
>NC_036868.1:18618562-18628395 GCF_002910315.2 Salvelinus sp. IW2-2015 | reverse complement strand
TCATTCAGGGCAAGTGGGGCAGAGCACCACCTGTTTTGAGGCCCACATTTTTAGCAACCCCCCCCCCATAAAGAGCATTAATACGTGTCACATATCAGTTTGCAAACAATGTAAAAAAAAAAAAAATATATATATCATTGTGTTAATAAAGCTGCATACAAACATGGTCTCTTTTTTGTTTCCTTGAGTAAGGCAGCTCCAAAATGCAGGTGTTTCAGCCCAGATCAGTGCTCTTTGTGGTGGTGGGGCAAGCCAGCAGAAAATKTAAGATTGTTGCGCTGTGATTGGCTCAGTGTTCTGTCAGTCATCGGGAAACTACGTCACCGCGAAGTCTAAGGGACGACCTCGAGAATTCAAGCCCTTTGGGTATTGACAAAGAGATACATTAGAAGTGCCCATCCAAGATGGCTCAAGGTCATTGGCCACAGATAAAATGACGTCAAATCACGTTATATGTACAGTAGCTTTGATTGGACTGATCATGTCAAGATCATACTTTCAAAATCTTAGCTAGCAGTCATCATCATGAATCAAGTCGACAATCTACTGGCAAATCCTTTTCAATCATTGTCATATGAAGATAAATAATGAAGAGACATTATAGAWAAAACGTATCAGTGCTTATCGGCCATTGGACATAAACATTACACAACAAGTTGGAAATCGCAAATTCAACAATGAGTGGTTTGGATGGTAGTGCTGAAGGAAGWGAGCACAACAAGGGGAGTCCAAAAATGTCTTGTATGCTGCTACATAAATGATGTAATATGCCAGGGAGATATGTATACTGTAGCTAAGAAAGTAATACTAATTGTATGTTGTGTAGTAAGCTGTTAGTAGCCCATGTGCCTCACGCTAATAATTTGGTCCCTTTTCCCCTCTTTCGCCTACTGTTCTGACTTGGTGGTGCACATGTACATGTAGCCTATAGCCTGTTTTAGAGAAATGTAATCATTGAATATTGTAAGAGCTTTCATTGTCTGCGTATATGGTCCCGTTATTTATCCTATGGTTCTGACTTGATGTACAGGGAGAATACTGTAAGACCGGCCCATGTTTTGAATTCTGTCGCTGTACCTTTCAAAAGTGCTGAACAAATAGTTACATTGCCAACATCCRTSCTAGCTCACTCATTAATGTCTTAATCGAAATTACGGATCGCCTCTTATCCGCTCGTYGTTCCCTTATGCCATCTCAATTGTCAGTAGAAACCACATTTGTTTAAACAAGTCAGCCATATCAGCTATGTTTTTTAAAAAGGCAGTAAATGAGGCTGAATGAACTGTTTCGCTGCCATACAAGGCTCMGCTGATAGCCAGGTGTAGCAGTGGTAAGGTGTTGGGACTGCTGTTGGGACTGTGCTGTTGGGACAGCTTTATGTAGGCCCTAACAGTTGGTGGGCACCGTTTGTCACCGTTATAGTTCAATTAATGTATTGTTTCGTGTTGTGTTGCGTAGTGGCTTTTCTGGCATGCATCATTATATATATATATTTTTTTTGCCCCAGCAAGATTTACATGCTAAAATCACCACTGAAGCGCACACAGGTGTGTACCCAGAAAACCTTCCCAGGATATTAGCTAACATTCCTATTAAAACCTCTTGAAGCTAGGGGACAGTATTTTGATGTTTGGATAAATAACGTTCCCAAAGTAAACTGCCTATTTCTCAGGCCCAGATGCTAGAATATGCATATAATTGGCAGATTATGATAGAAAACACTCTAAAGTTTCCAAAACGGTCAAAAATATTGTCTGTGAGTATAACAGAACTGATATTACAGGCGAAAACGTGAGGAAAATCCAACCAGGAAGTGCTATTTTTCTGAAWCTACTCTGTTCCATTGCCTGCCTATCCTCCATTTAAAGGGATATCAACCATATTCCTTTTCCTATGGCTTCCACAGGGTGTGAACAGTCTTTAGACATAGTTTCAAGCTTTTATTCTGAAAATTAGCGAGAATGATCACATTGCGTCAGTGGACAGCAGATGTCCTTAGATTTGTTCATGCGCGCGACACAGGAACGAGACATTTTCTTTCTCTCTTGTATTGAAAAGTTTACCGTCCGTTGAAATATTATTGATTATTATTTTAAAAAACAACCTGAGGATTGATTATAAAAAACGTTTGACATGTTTCTACAAACTTTACGGATACTATTTGGAATTTTCGTCTGCCCGTCGTGACCTGCACGAGCCTGTGGATTACTCAACAAAGCGCAACCAAATGGAGGTTTTTGGATGTAAAAAATAATCTTTATCGAACAAACCAAACATTTATTGTGTAACTGGGAGTCTCGTGAGTGCAAACATCCGAAGATCATCAAAGGTAAGCGATTAATTTAATTGCTTTTCTGACTTTCGTGACCAAGCTACTTTGCTGCTAGCTGTTTGTAATGTTTTGTCTACTGATCGATGTCCTCACACAAACACTTGGTTTGCTTTCTCTGTAAAGCTTTTTTTCTAAATCTGACACGCCAGTTGGATTAACATCAAGCTAAACTGTGTTTTGTTATATTGCACTTGTGATTTCATGAAAATTAAATATTTTTAGTAATTTCATTTGAATTTGGCGCTCTGCAATTCAGCGGATGTTGACGAAAATGATCCCGCTAAAGGGATCGGTGCGCCAAGAGGTTTTAAGTTATAGTTTGAGCTAACATTAGGATTATAATGTACCACAAACATTCAAGCAAAGTTTTTGATAACCAAATATTTTTTCCAAGAAAACATTTCAAATGAAATATCCTTGGAAATAACATTCATTAAAATCTTGTTCACAACATCTGTAATAACTATTGCGGAAAACATTTCTCCAATGTTTTTATTTGGTTGCCAGGGAATGTAATWACACAATGTTCCTGTAATGTTCTTAGAACATACTGCCACAACAAAATGTGGGTGCAATAGGAAACATTACAGGAACATTCTGCTAATCAAAACACCCATGACAACWAACAGGGAATATTTCTACAATGGTYTCATGAAGTTATAGTGTGACATTATGACATRATGTTCCAAAAACATCCTCTTAAAATCAGCAATTATATTTGGATTCAATTAAATTGGTTCTGATAAAACATTACAGGAACGTACTGCTAATGTTCATGGAGACGTAATCCAAAACACCTAAAACAACATGCAGCGAACATTCCCACAAGAATAAAATGTTACTTAACCAACATGCAGCAAACATTCCCACAATAATAAAATGTTACTTAACCAACATGTAGCAAACATTCCCAAAATAATAAAATGTTACTTATCCAANTAACCAACATGCAGCAAACATTCCCACAATAATAAAATGTTACTTAACCAACATGTAGCAAACATTCCCAAAATAATAAAATGTTACTTATCCAACATTCACCGAACATTCCCACAGTAATAAAATGTTACTTAACCAACACGCAGCAAACATTCCCACAATAATAAAATGTTACCTCTGCATGATGGTAGTACATGATGGTAGTTTTCTCATTGTACTAACATGGCAGGAAAATACTTGCACCAAATATTTGCACCAGCACCATGGTATTTTCCTGCCATGGTTATGACCAAAAAACATGATTTTTTTCCCCCATTGTACTAGCTACCATGCTACAAAAATTACCCATGGTGGTACAATGAAAAAAATTTAATGGTTTTGTACTGGCAGCATGTAGTGAAACGTGAAAGCATGGTAGTTGTTTACAATGTATTTTGAGGGTCTGTGGCCCACCATTTCYCGGGTAAGTCACCAAAAACGTTGTAATTTATGGTACTAACAATGCATCATTGACTACTAGCTCTGCAGTGGCAAAAACATAGGCCTAGTTCCTTCTTATACCCCTTTAGCTCCTAATGAATAACCACAGCACACAAGGCCTAGTTGTGTAGTGTACCCTCTTAAACCTTGGAACCTGGATAGGGTATGGTGAGAAGAATGAAGGGAGTCTGAAATCTTGAAGATTTTAAATAGTTAGTTTATCTGGTGCTTCTCTCTTCAATACAGTTTTCAGTGTGCTCTGTCACATTCAACTAACATGGCTAATCTTATACAATTCTAAATAGTCAACCTACTAAAAAACTATTTGWAAAAAGGTGTTCATTATCATCTTATCTCACAGATACATTTTCATCATGTAATTCTCAACATATCCCTAAAAACATCAAGTTACAATGTAACTTACAGATCTGTAAGAACATGTGTTGGTCTACAACAGGCTAGCTCGACTGGAGCTAACTTTAGCTGACATTAGCTGCTTTGCTAAAACGTCATAAAAAATAACAACAATTAGATCACTTGGTGTTTCATATCCTATGCTTTATCACTTGCTCACAGTGAAGGTAACGTTTAAAATATTTTGATTATCTGTGCTTTTCTCTTCACTTTTCTGTTGGCTCTCATTCAACTGATTCACTAGTGAGCGCGCGTGAAACAACCACTACAGCTCTCTCTGCGGGCGAAACTAGCACAACACCCCTTGACTATAAATACTGTAAATTATTACAAAATGCCAAAGATTAGGCTACCATATATCTCACATTCTCCCACATTTCAGGTTGGCAACACAGGGATCCCAAACATGAGCAAAAAACAGTRGTGTTAATGCAAAAAGTGTCACCCCTTTTTCACAGCAACTATTTTYCTTTTTCTTTGATGTTACAGAAAAACTAGGACCAACAAGTAGCCTGCTTCTGACTTGATCAGAAACTTGCCCATACTGGTATATAAATTCAGCAATATAATACCACCCAACCTCTTTTGACAGTATACTGCCACTGTACTAAGTATTCAGACCGTTTGCTATGAGACTAAAAATTGAACTCAGGTGCATCCTGTTTCCATTGATCATCCTACAACTTGATTGGAGTCCACCTGTGGTAAATGCAATTGATTGAACATGATTTGGAAAGGCACACACCTGTCTAAATAAGGTCCCACAGTTGACAGTGCATGTCAGGGCAAAAACCAAGACATGAGGTCGAAGGAGTTGTCCGTAGATCTCCGAGACAGAATTGTGTTGATGCACAGATCTGGGGAAGGGTACCAAAACATCTCTACAGCATTGAAGGTCTCCAAGAACACAGTGGCCTCCATCATTCTTAAATGGAAGAAGTTTGGAACCACCAAGACTCTCCCTAAAGCTGGCTGCCCAGCCAAACTRAGCAATCGGGGGAGAAGGGCCTTGGTCAGGGAGGTGACCAAGAACCTGATGGTCACTCTGACAGAGCTCCAGAGTTCCTCTGTGGAGATAAGAGAACCTTCCAGAAGGACAACCATCTCTGCAGCACTCCACCAGTCAGGCCTTTATGGTAGAGTGGACAGATGGAAGCCACACCTCAGTAAAAGGCACATGACAGCCCGCTTGGAGTTTGCCAAAAGGCACCTAAAGACTCTCAGACCATGAGAAACAAGATTCTCTGGTCTGATGAAACCAAGATTGAACTCTTTGKCCTGAATGCCAAGCGTCACATCTGGAGGAAATCTGGCACCATCCCTACGGTAAAGCATGGTGGTGGCAGCATAATGCTGTGGGGATGTTTTTAGCGGCAGGGACTGGGAGACTAGTCAGGATCGAGGCGAAGATGAATGGCGCAAAGTACAGAGAGATCCTTGATGAAAACCTGCTCCACAGCGATCAGGACCTGAGACTGGGTCGAAKATTCATCTTCCAACAGGACAATGACCCTAAGCACACAGCCAAGACAACGCAGGAGTGGCTTCGGGACAAGTCTCTGAATGTCCTTGAGTGGCCCAGCAAGAACCCGGACTTGAACCCGATCTAACATCTCTGGAGAGACCTGGAAATAGCTGTACAGCAACGCTCCCCATCCAACCTGGGGATCTGCAAAGAGGAATGGGAGAAACTGCCCAAATACAGGTGTGCCAAGCTTGTAGCGTCATACCCAAGAAGACTCGAGGCTATAATCGCTGCCAAAGGTGCTTAAAAAGTACTGAGTAAAGTGTCTGAATACTTACAGAAATGTGATATATTTTTTAAAATATAAATTAGCAAAAATGTATAAAAACCTGTTCTTTCTTTGTCATTATGAGGTCTTGTGTGTAGGTTCATGAGGGGATGTAAAAAAAAAAAAGAAAGTAGAATAAGGCTATAACCGGACAAAATGTGGTAAAAGTCAAGGGGTCTGAATACTTTCCGAAGGCACTGTAATTTTTCAATTTGCAGTGAGTCAGCCAGTCAGATGTGCAGCCAGACYTATTAGCCAATACTTTTTACCAGTCTCTTTCAACCATACAGCTTTTCAATTCCTCATCAATTCATGGAGCCTTGACAGTTCTAACAGTCAGTTTCTTAACAGGTGCATGTTTATCAATAAATGGAAGAAGCAACTTCATAAATTCATCAAGTGCAACGTCTGGATGCTCTTTATTAATCACATCAGCACATCAAATATTTTTAGCATCATCCACATAAGAGTCACAGCAAAATATTTTCGTATGCTCTCTTATACACTATTTTAGGTCCAGCTTTTGGGAACTTTGCCTTTCCTGGATATAGCTACTATATTATGATCACTGCATTCAATGGGCACGGATACAGATTTAGGACAAAGTTCTACAGTATTAGTAAAAATGTTATCAATACATGTGGATGATTTTGTTCCTGTAGTGTTTGTAAACACCCTGGTAGGTTGATTAATAACCTGAACCAGATTACAAGCATTGGTTACAGTGAGAAGCTTCCTCCTGAAAACCAGTCAATATTCAGGTCCCCAAGAAAGTAAACCTCTTTGTTTACATCACATACACTATCAAGCATTTCACACACATTATTTAGATACTGACTGTTAGCACTTGGTGGCCTACAGCAACACCCCAAAAKAATAGGCTTTAGATGAGGCAGGTGAACCTGCAACCACAACACTTCAATAACACTTGACATGAGATCTTCTCTAAGCATTACAGGGATATAGCTTTGAATATGCAGTATATTGCAACACCTTCCCCATAAACATTCCTGTTTCTTCTATAGATGTTATATCCTTGTATTGYTACTGCTGTATAAAGAAAGGAATGATCTAAGTGAGTCTCAGAAATGGCTAATATGAGTAGGAATGTTATCTGATTTGACCAAGTTATTGATTTCATGAACCTTATTTCTAAGGCTACATACAGTATATTAATATGGGCAATGTTCAGCCTTTTCCCGGGTAGCTTCTCAGAGATAAGACATAATWTGGAAAAGAACAAACAAAGCAAGAAAAAAAAACCATTCAGCAGTACATTAATCAGTTGGCGTGTGTAAGTGTGTGTGTGTGTGTGTGCTGCGGGATTGAAGCTATGAACCCATAGGCTTGGCTCTCTCATCCCCTCCAGGCTTTTGGGAGGGAGGGCGGACAATGAACCTGTCATAGCAGATGTAAGCAATGTCCCCACGCGCGCTGGCAGCTTCATGCCCGGAATAAGTTAAGTTATTATTTTCTCTTCTGGCKCACAGCTTCAGGACTGTCCTCAGGAACTTGACCACTATCGGCCTGGGCCTGGCCGATGGTGGGTTTTCCAATCCTGTGGGAGTGCTCCACCTCAATCTTCCTCTGGTCCATCTTAATTTTCTCCTATATTTTTTTTCTTTCACTTTGTCCTCAGACTCTGTCCAGGTCTCATGTGGAGATTCTGCAATTCTGTCCACAACCATTTTGTTTCGMCTGTAATTGTCCCTCTAAATAATCTGATTCATCCATCATTGTTATCATGKATTCACATACAGAACTGATGTCCTCTCTCTTGCCATTTTCCTGTTTAAACTCATTGAGCTGACCCTGAGAGAACTGCAAACTGTTCTTCAGGTCCTGGACCTCTCTGGTCATGTTGTCTATTCTTTTATCAGTTGACTCCACCAGTATTTGGACACAACACTTGAAGCGCTTGTTGTTGTAACAACTGCTTGGAGAACTATTTTTGTTTGTTTAAAAGATCCTTCACCTGCGATAGAGAGACACCACTGTGCTCAATGGTACTCCCACTGGTTTGGTCTTTGTCATGGTAGCAACGTAGGTTACACTGTTACTGCTCGCAGTTCCTGACTGGGCAGGTCACAGGGAAGATGGAAACATCAAAAAACAGCAGGAATCTAGGCAGTCACAAGCCCGGGATAATCTATGGTCCCAGCCACAAGGGCTAACCACGTCGCGGACTGTGTTCAAGCCCTAAAGGAAACGCTGTTAGCTTGATAGGCTACGYCAAGCAGCTCATCAGACCCTTGGTTGATATGATCCCTGGACAGATAGCAGCGATCCCAGGAACTGATGCCAACTGCGTCGCGGGATCCAAACTCAAAAGGTAGCTAGCTTGTAATCAAACTTATTCAACACTTTTTCAGAGACTTTAAAAACCTTCCRAAACAACAAACCAAGCTCTCCCTCATTCTGTGTTGAACAGGAAATKACATCAGAGTACGATCTAACTCTACAAAGTGTTCTCTTATTTAAGAASTAGAACACCACACCATGCATAGAGGTTAGACGAAATGGGAYTTGATATGGTTGATTCTGCAGATTGTGGACAGAAGGCAACAGGTAGTCTTGGTGGACTCGTTTTGCTAGTTCAAAATAGGGCAGTCAAATACGGCATAACCAAATACCTGCAATGCTGGTTCGCAAATGACGACTAGGCAACCTTAACATACATAACGTTGTCACAACGTACTGACGACGAAWTGACAACATACGCAATTGTAGCATGTTGTATGTTGTACCAACCAAAACGGGTCTTTCACTTTGATGTAGWTTCGTAACTATCTTACTTATGTAACTGGAATGAAACCAGTGCAAAAACATTTGTTSTCAGTTCGTTGTGACAGCATAACGTTGTTTTGTGGCTAGTCACCTACAAAATGATTGGCACCCTTTTCTTTTATGCTAATACAATTGCTCAGATTTTTTGTTGTTGTTGTTTAATAATTAACAAGCAATAAAAAAAAATATCTAAAAGATAGGTTTCAAAATTATTGCCACCCTTAAAAATTCTTATTATCAGTACAGTACTTCTCTCCTATCAGACCAGGGATTTACTACACCTATAATATGTCTTTATCTGGTTTAGTCTTGTGGGATTTAGAGGATCAGTAATGACATACACAGGTGTACAGTATATACAGTACACACAAAAAGTTTGACACAAGGGATCAGACTACCTTACACTCTCTGAAGAAGCACCTGGGACCTGCAGACGTACCTGAGACGATCACACACACCTGGAACAGGTGAGTCCAACATTAGCAGAGATCTAGGTCCAGCTCTAGCATTTYCGGGGCCCTAAGCGAGATTTGGATGCCTGCAAAACCCTTCCCCCCCCAAACATTTACATTTTAAATGGAATTTCCTGCAATTCTACACATTTTGCCATGGGGCAGAGAGAAGTCTTTAACATGTTATGACCAATTTCATGTAATTCTACAAATCTTTCCATGGGCAGAGACAAAAGATTTGCAGTTTTACAGCTAATTTCCTGCAATTTAACTAATTTTGCCATCAAATCAAATCAAGGTTAATTTATATAGCAGAGACAGGAATGCAGTGCAATGCTCTTAACAGGAAAAAACATAAATAAAAAACAATGAAAATAAAAACATAAATATTTACTACACAACAAACATAAGAGGAGAAAAAACAACAAAGACTAAAAAAAGCAAGGCTAAAAAGGTGTGTTTTAAGATTTATTTTAAATACCGTATGTCCACAGTTTCGGCCCCCCTCAGGTTCTCTGGCAGGCTATTCCAGAGTCAGGGAGCCTCTCCATGCCTCTTGGTCCTAGGCTTTGGGATAGTTAAAAGGCTGCCTCTCCATGCCTCTTGGTCCTAGGCTTTGGGATAGTTAAAAGGCTG